>NW_015647033.1:252689-259189 GCF_001515625.1 Sinocyclocheilus rhinocerous
TATATAATTAAATATAAATATATTATATATTAAATATTTGTCCGCCAAATCAAAGGCTGCTTGGCATAATCAACATACAGGAAGCCATTTTGGTGTCATGTGACATGAAAATCATAAAACAGAGAGGGCCCCTTTAGTCCCTCATGACTGTTTCATTATATTTTATTACGTTTACAAATTTACATAGACCTTTATAATGAACAGAAACGTTTTGTTCTGGATTTAAATCTTGAAATTTGTAATTTAAAACTGCATAATATAGAAATGTTTTTTTTAAACATACTTATGAAAAGAATGATTACGTTGTTTACACTCAAGTGTACTGAAGATGCAAGAAAAGTATTTTTGTATTTTTTACACACGTGAAACATATAGTAGGCTATATACTCACATATATCGCCTAAACAATAAACTAAACAGTCTTCTTGTTTAAACTGTAGTAACACTACTATCAACAATATACAAACCAAAGAAACAACAATAATTCTAGTAATAATAATGACTGGTAACGTAAAAAAAATACTTATTGGCTAATAAGCCATTATTACTTCTATGATTAATCATCAAGATCAGAGTAAGTTTTATTTGTGCTTATATAGATTAAATTACAAGGCAGTCTGTTGCATTGACGCTTGATACTTTAGTGTTCTTTTCTTTTTCCAAAGCACAAAACGCGATTATCGAACAACCATGTCGTTTAGTTCATAACAAGTATCTAATCGTAGCCTAATGTATGCAATGTTAATGAGCAATAATGAGGGCGACTGCTCTTTCTGAAAGCCCAGCGTGACACAAAACTCTAACATGCATGAAAAACTATTGTCCTGCCTTTCACGTCTTTCTCTCAAACAGTTAGCCCCTCGTGTTTTTTCGACAGGTCCCAATAATCGAGCCCCCATCAGAACAGCAGATTGGAAGCGCTATTCGGCCGCAGACAACGGCAGGTTAGTGAATCCGCTCTCCGCTCCCAAGGGGTGTCAACGCGGCTGCAAGCTGTCACAACGAGGCGGGGTGCAAGCGCACTCACTTTAGTTTAGAGGCTCATATAAGGATGCCCACTGCGTGTGATGGGGATTTTTCTTTTCTTTATTTAGTCTCTGTGGCAGTCCGTGACAGGGGTTATCTATGGCATGTTTTGAGCTTTATTTGTAAGATAAACAAAAATCAGACCTCTTAGTACAGTGACAACAGGTGCACTAAAGCTTAATGATAAAAAAAAATCAGTTTAAACCTAAAATGTTAAATGAAATTAATATATTATCAAATAACCCATATAAATAACAAATTGCTTAATGGCTGCTTTTTTAAGGCTACTGCACTGCATTGGTTTTCCTTCAATTGTCCAAAGAGTCAAAATCCTTAATGGCTCAAGTAATCTTTTCATTTAAAGACACAGAACATGTCCTTGGATTTACTTGCAAAGTCAAGCTAATATTATTTATTTATTTATTATATGTCATTCAATCAAAATGACTCAAATTACTTTTTATGGTCAGGCCATGTGTAAGCCTGTATAAGAAATGGGTTTAATTATTAAGTAAATACATAAATATAAAATATAATAGTAACAAACATAAATACACTCTTAAAAATAAAGGTGCTTCATGATGGCATAGAAGAACCTTTTTTGTCTAAATGGTTCCATAAAGAACCTTTAACATCTGAAGAACTTTTCTGTTTCACAAAAGGTTCTTTGTGGCGAAAGAAGGTTCTTCAGATTATTAAAAGGTAAGAAAGAGATGGTTCTTTAAAGAACCTTTGACTGAATGGTTCTTTGTGGAACCAAAAATGGTTCTTCTATGGCATTGCTGTGAAGAACCCTTTAAGCTCCTTTATTTTTAAGAGTGTATACAATATAAAAAATACAATATAATATAAACATTTCATATATATATATATATATATATATATATGCAATGTTAAGACTTTGAACTTTTAAAAGCTTCACAATTCTGCAAAAAGTTGTACCGACACCACGTCACAACTTTAATTTATTTTTAAATATTTTTATATGACTTAAAACACTGATTAAGCTTTAGTGATTGACAATGGCCATACAAAATTCTAGAATGCTTCAACCACAGTAAATGTTACACATGTTGGACAGTGCATAGAATGAACAATTAATGCAGAGGACAGAAAATCAGGAGCTTGACACACCAAATGGAGATGCACAGAAACGCCCTCTAAAAATCCGTCTGTCAAACACTTGTATTTAACATACATCCTCTGATTGTTTGAAGATTTGAAGGAGAGACAGAAGAGACGAGTGGCAAGAGGCTTCAAAGTCGTTTGATCTCGCCTCACCTCGGGTGAAAACAATGTTTTGAATTTCATTTATTTATTCTGTTCCATGTTTGTTAAATATATATTTGGATATGTTCAGGAAAGTGGTATGACGTTCCTGGATAAACTTTGGCATCGCTGTCATTTGGAAACATTGAGTAAAACATGCCTTGCGATAAAAAAAGACATGTAGAAGGAAAGAAATTTTGACTTGAGTCAACAAACAAACATTGTTGGGAAAAAAATGGGCACACCCTGGACCAGTCTGCGATGCAAATGATGCACCTTAAAGTCATCAGGTGCGAGATTTGACAGAAAATAATGAGAACCGCTGAATCTTTTATAAGGTTAACACTCACATTTCCCAGTCAGCTGTCGCACAAGAAAGACTTTAGCGCATTCACGCTGGAGAAATATACCTTTATTGGCTCATTAAAGCTGACAGGGGGCTCGGGACCGCCAGCACTCAGGCTCGGGACCGCCAGTGCGCCACCCCGTTTTGTGTCAGTAATTTGCCGAGGAGATATACCTACCTTGAAAAAAGCGAAGGGGAAAATTATGAAGGAAGCAAGAATGAGAGAGCGAAATGGCAGAAGCTGCTGGGGCGAGTGCCGAAAGATGGGGGTGCCAGAGGGTGGGGGGGTTTAAGGAAGGGCCTTGGGGGAGGGTGGAAAGATCGCTAGCACGCTAGGAATCTGATTCTCTCCTAATTGGAAGCATTGGGCATTGTCAACTGAGGATTTTCAGTCGCTCACTGACAGGTAGAGTCGTCAGGATGATAGCCCACTTGTCAGCGCAAAACACCAATAAAAACAAACCACTTTTGATTTAATTGGAGGCCTAGCCGTAGTGGGCTAGGACTGAACGGGTTGGGGGTTGCGGATTGCTTCAGGGAAAAACCGGGGTGTGTGTGTGTATCGAAGGGATGTTTGACAAAGAAATCATCACTTTGTGTAAAACCACCCGGAGCAGTGGCTCACATCGTCGGACAGAGGAGAGCAGGTCGTCGTTATTCTGTGTGTGTGCGGGAGCGCGGGTGGTCCCTTCCCATGGTGCTGAGGTTACAGGAAACACAGAGTTTGATTTGGTCTCTGGAGGCCTACAGGCTGTTCAGCACTCATCACTTCGAGTGTTTCTTCTCAAAAATGCACGCTCAGAGAGATATTGATATGGTGATTCCTCAGAGAACCAAGCAGAAGAAGAGCTGACCCTACCTGACTTCTGCTACAACCACCTCACCGAGTACAAAAAAAACCCTTTCTGCCTCTCATCTCTGCAGGTGGAATCACATTCTACACCACCGACCTGAAATCACCGTATTCAGCAATCTGATAGATTTTTAATGTGAAAATGTTGTATTTGTTTGCTATACAGGGTGTAAACAAACAATTGGATATTTTGTAGCTATTTAATCCACGTTGAAACAAACAGATGAGAGAATATGGAAAAGGCTAAGCTTTGCTGGCAATTAAACTTTAAAATATCACATTAAAATGTACAATACCTAAAAACTCAATTAGTTAAGACCAAAGAAAGAACTACTTACAAACTGACCCCTGACCTCTGACTCCTCTCACTCACTATCCTCCCTCCATGTCC
Organism: Sinocyclocheilus rhinocerous; assembly: GCF_001515625.1. Lineage (NCBI taxonomy): Eukaryota > Metazoa > Chordata > Actinopteri > Cypriniformes > Cyprinidae > Sinocyclocheilus > Sinocyclocheilus rhinocerous. The sequence goes on from NW_015647033.1 coordinate 256,575, forward strand.
AAGTTCATCAGCAGCCCAGCGACTTATGACTCTAGACAGAGTTCAAGGAAGACATCTGCCAAGACAGAGAGAGAAATTGTGGTGAGCAAACAAAGAGGCACATATATGTGTGAACATTCTAAATCTCCTTTTTCACAAATCACAAATGTTTATGCTTATGCAATATTTTAAAAGATTTTCCTGAAAAAAATCTTTTGAGAGTTTTGTGGTTCTTTAAAGGGATAGTTTACCCAAAAATGAAAATTCTGTCACTAATTACTCAGCCTCATTGGTTCCAAACCCATAAGAACTTTGTTTTTCTTTGCACATCGAAGACTGACACGGAAGAGAAGAAACTGTTGAATAAAGTCATTATTTTTGTTATCTTTGTGAAAAAAAGTATTCTCGTAGCTTCATAAAATTAAGGTTGAACCACTGATGTCACATGTAAAGTCATTTTGTTATCTTTGTGAAAAAAAGTATTCTCGTAGCTTCATAAAATTAAGGTTGAACCACTGATGTCACATGGACTGTTTTAACAATGTCCTTACTACCTTTCTGGACCTTGAATGTATCAGTTGAGTTGCTGTCTATGCAGGGTCAGAAAGCTCTCAGATTTCATCAAAAATATCTTAATTTGTGTTCCGAAGGTCTTACGGGTTTGGAACGACATGAGGCCGAGTAATTAATGACAGAATTTTCATTTTTGGGTGAACTATCCCTTTAAAGAACCACAAAACTCTCAAAAGTTTTTTTTTTTTTTCAGGAAAATCTTTAAAAAAAATTTGCATAAGCATTATCAATGGACCAGAATAAAACAAACAAACAATGTTACGTCTCAAACGTTTGGAGTCAGTAAGACTTTTTAATGTTTTTGAAAGACACCTCTTATGCTCACCAAGGCTGCATTTATTTGATCAAAAATACAGTAAAAACAGCGATATTGTAAAATATTATTACAATTTAAAACATCTATTTGAATATATTTTGAAACTAAATGTATTCCTGTGATGGCAAAGCTGAATTTTCAGCAGCCATTACTCTAGTCTTCGGGTTCACATGATCCTTCAGAAATTATGTTAATTTGGTGCGCAAGAAAGATTTCTTATTATTATCAATGTTGCAAAAAGTTGTGCTGCTTAATACAGTTGTGCTGCTGTTTGTGGAAACAATTATACTTTTTTCTAGAATTTTTGATGAATAGAAAGTTTAAAAGAACAGCATTTATTTTAAACAGAATTATCTGGTATCAAAGTAAAAGTTTTTACTGCTACCTACATTTGATCATTTTAAGGCATTCTTGCTAAAAGAATATATACATTTCTTTAAAAAAAAAAACTTTTGAAACATAGTGTATATAATAATCATATTAGGCATTAGAATAGTCCACAAATGCTTTAGCTTAACTTGTTGCTTTTTACTTGGGAAAATCATAATCATAATTACTCATAATCGCTATGCCTATTTGCCATTGTGGCCAGTTCTTTTTTTAAGGCCAAGTAAATGTAGAGTAGGGACAGAGCCAAGGTGGTTTTTCATTAAGGGTTCAGAGTTCAATGTTAGCCCATTGCACAGCCATTACAGAATAATGGGGTGGGTGGGCATTTCTGTGGCTGGTGGTCCCATCCAGCTGCCACTGGGAGACACACACAAGCTGTTGGACAGAGGTAAAGATGCCCCATATACCCTGGCCTCCAGGGGGTGTCAGAGTGCACTGCCCCTCATCCTTATCCCCTCTGTCAGGGCATTTGGGAGGGTTTTCACAAGTCGATAAATCATTGTTAAATGTTATCATGAAGCCATTGGGGAAACTGGAAGGAAACAGGAGTGACATAGGCGTTCATGAAGGTGGTCTGGTCAGCCTGCCAAAGACACGGGGAAGTGGTCGGAGTTAATGCAGACCTATTTAACATTTATATGGAGCTCATTTCCAGTCAGCACTGGGTTTGCATGTAATTGTGACTTTGACAATCTCTCGGTCATTGAACATGACACATGTTCATGAAGATGACATGATGGTTGTACGAATGGCCTGTCTTGTTATCATAATGATGTATTTCGGTACTAATGCACAGTGCATCATCCACACGCCAGAGTCCTCAAATTTAATCCGGTTTATATCTTATCTGATGTGCAGGTAATATGCGAGGTCAGAACATCATAATTATCACACCTGTCATTGTTAGGACTGGTTCCCAGAGCCCCCCTCGCCAGTACACCCACCCCCAGCCGTGACTTTTATTGCTTCATTAGTGCACGCCACATGTTTTAGAGCACACTCGCCTTTCACTCACCAAGCAGAGATGATCACTGTGATCTAGAGGGTGGGAACAGAGACCATAAAGAAGCATCCCGAGTCTCTCCTCAGCAGCATCCAAGAACCACTTCTTTACCTTGAAATAAAGAAAAGCACTTAATTAAAATTACATTGCTGATTAACATATAAAAACAAGAGTGTTAAAGATCAGCTTAATGTGGATAATGTTTAAGGACTTCCATCTTATTACATGCAAATGTATGAAATGGGAAAATCAGAATGCCAGCATTTATTTTTATTTAAAGTATATATAAACACACACACACACACCTATATATATATATATATATATATATATATATACACAAACACACACTAA
>NW_015647033.1:261166-269278 GCF_001515625.1 Sinocyclocheilus rhinocerous
CTCAAATCAATATTTAAAAAAGAATACATCCATAATTATAGCTGCTAAAAATATTTCTAATTTACACCATAACTGAGCCTGCCCTATAGAAACTCATTCCACATACCTATCCAAAAAAAAAAAGAATTTCAATCAGTACATACTTGCAAAAATGATTTAGATCAGTAGTATATGCATTTCACAAAAATAGTAGCAACTATTTATCTTTGCATTTGTTTATACAACAATTTAAAGCAACAGACCATTGACGGGGTGAAATGTGACTGCTTTTCTGAACTGTACAGGTATTTGTAGATTTTCACACACTCTATATGTGTGTGTGCATACATGTGAAAGAAAGAGCTCAAGACAGAGGTAGAGGGGTGTGAGGTGCCGAGAATAAGACCCCAGCAAATGCTCATTAGAGTTGACCTTGGCACCAGGAGCATGCGTTTGATGGATCGGGTACAGGGCCAAACAAGCCCCCGGGGAGCCATGATCTTATCTCTTATTGTACACACACCTCCCTCCTACTGACCCTATCCCTGAGCACTCGCATTGCTCTCCTCTCCACGCATCACAGGCAGAATAAATCTGTGCTTGACAGAGAGAGAGAAAGAGAGAGAAACAGTGTCAAGGCATGGAGGGGAAAAGAAGATGGAGGCGAGACAGAGAGAAAAACACACAGAGGCCCTGAAAAACCAATAGCTCGCTGAGGTGTCATTAACCACACAAGTCAGCTGTACTTCTTCAGTCGAGACGTCGCTTCCCAGAGCCGAGGAGATGGTAGGCCGCAAGACGGAGATTGGGAAGAGGGCGGAAAAGAATTGAGGAACAGAGCAAAATATGGAGAAAGAGCTGATGAATCTTCATTGCAATGAGTCTTTAGTCCTGTGGGACATGAAGGGGAGTTTGTTCCCAGAGCTTCAGCCATCCCTCTGTTCTTCTTCTCCTGTCGCGGCGCTCAAAATCTTCCCCTGTAACTTGTAGGCAGGGGACAGGCATGAGGCAATCAATACCTGCAGGAAGGAAAAATCTAGCAAGTACTATTCACATGGGCTTCTCCCACAGCCCCTCACAGAGATCTTTTATTCCTTTTTACTGTACCTGAAAGAGATGGAGCTCCTATGGGTTTCTGATGGAACAGGAGAGGAAAACGACTCTTTTAAGCATTTCATCTCAGATGAGCCACAACCTGAGAGTGTGAGCTTAAAAAAAACGAGTAATGGTCCGCGGTGGACTGCTGAGACCAGAATGGAAGAGGAGGCGTATGATGGCTGTAAGCATTCATAACGTGATGCTTTCAGTGCTTCTTTGATGAAAGTGGATTCTCCTGAAAAACAAAGTTTGATACGATTATCTTCAACAAGCACTTTGATGATCACTGTGAAGCTCGCTATCGCTAAAAAGTTTTTGAAAGGAAAATGAATACTTTTTATTCACCAAAAATCAGCATATTAGAATGATTTCTGAAGGATCATGTGACACTGAAGACCAGAGTAGTGATGCTGAAAACTCAGCTTTTCCATCACAGAAATAAATTACATTTTAAAATATATCAAAATAGAAAACAGTTATTTCACAATATCTCAGTTTTTACTTTGTTTAATAAAATAAATGTTCATTCAAACATTAAAAACAAAACAATTGCTTTGAGGATGATTCAATCCATTTTTGATACTTTATCAAATACATTATGAAATATTTTGCCACAATGCACTATAATTAAATTAAATTTTGATTTATGCAGTACTTATTTTCAAACACATGCTCATAAAATACTGTATTGTTTTCCTGTAAAATATCTAATAATCATCAAAACAAACTTGACTGAGGAGCAAAACTGCTTGAAAGAGAATATTACCAGGGAATTTATCTTGAAAATATATATTTTCTTGTTTTAGGCATAAACCCAATACATTTATTTATGCTTAAAGTGAAATAAAAAAAAATCATAAATATATTTATTATTAATCATGTAGCATAACTAATAAAATACTGAATAAGTATATGATTTATTGCTGTGTGTAACTGGAGTGGTAATTTACACAATTTTACATCATGACCAGCTGCTCCACTGAGCATATATGCACAGAACATAGATCGGGGATCTGATTTGACGGATTTACTTTTTATAATAATTATAAATTCTGTAAGTGATGCACTAAATCGATATGTTGCAATACATTTTTATCTCTTGACATGTTTATTATGAATACATGTCTGAGGTTATTAATTTAGAGTTATTTATCTAACATACCGAATGCGTTTTCGTTCAGGGCAGGTCGGATGGGTGAGCTGGACCATTAAAGCAGTTCTCTGAGCAGACGGAGAGAGACACACAGATGCCAAGCCCAGGTTATCACACTGATGGAGTGAGCCAGCTGCTGGCCTGAGGTCAGTGACTCCTCTGAGAGCTGTGTGAACGTCATTGAGAAATGTATTTTCTTTGTTTATGTGGCACTGACCATTTTACACATGGGCTATATCACCGTTTAGTCTTAAATGCCGTTTCAAGTCAAGCAAATGAACAAAAGTACGCAAATATTTACACGGTCTTTTGACACATGGTGTGAAAAGGACAAAATTGGCTTCCCAGAGGAAAGATGAATCCACCCCCCTGTCCTAAGTCGCTGTCTCTCAGTCTTCTCCTGTCTGCTTCTTAACAACTGGGTGGGCTTGATGTCTTATCTCTGATATTTCTCCACTCTGGGCTCATTTCTGACAGTTGGGGATGGATACACAGCAAGAATGTTGCTGTAATTGCATCTGGTTGCGTCATGAAAAAGTAATAATGCACTGTCAAGGACGTCAAGGTGTCAGCGTTCAGCGGAACTGATAAGTTGTCGGCGGACGTGAAAGTAAAGCCTCTTTCCAGAGCCAAGCCACCGGTGGGCTGCGGTAAGTTACGAGGAGGGAATTTAGCCTGAAGGACATTTGCCAATTACCCATCTCTTCGTTTAATTGGAGGAGATGTGGCAGCGACGCAGAAATGCTTGTTTAAAAAAAAACATTGTGAATCACAATGCCAGAATTCCTGCAGGCTGCTACGAAACTGTATGGTTTCCTTCAGTGGGGCTACATTTAGTCAGAGGCAAAAAGCAGAGATGAATTGACTTGAGAAGTGAAAGTACACAAAAACCCATAGATCAATAGAAACAAGTTAGGCACTAGTGTACCAGTCACAAAAACGCTTATCAAGGTGAAGAGATTTCTGATTGCGGTACTGATTTGTGTATAGACCCTAGTCAGGGTAAAGCCATATTTAATTTTTGAAAGGAATGAAAACGAGGCTGTGATAGAAGTACAGTGCATTCAATGGATTGTACTGTTGTTTAACAACATGCCAACTGTTCAGCTGATGAAACATCTTCCCAAAAACTTTCAGTAGATAAAACCTCCATGAAAGAATTTTGAAAGCTGTGAGTTTTATAAAAAATGGCATGTGATCTAGAAGAGTACATACACAGTACATGCAATTGTAAAGTCTGTAAGTCTATCCCTCACAGACTCACTTTCATCTGTCCGAAATTCAATAAAGCGTCAAATTTGTGTGGTCAACATTGTGTATGGGTCAAAACACTGCAAGAATTAGTTATACATGTTGTTCTTTATAAACAAGTCAAATGGCATCACTGGAAAAAAACAAAACAAAACAAAACAAAAAACGAAGTGTATCCAGTTTACCTCAAAATGAAAACTGTCAGTGAGCTGAACTTGAGACTCAAATCAGTCCAATTCACGAATAAATCATTCAGAATGGTTAACTGGATAAGGTGATTCATTGAGAAGGTCTGGCTCATTAAAACAGGTTGGTTATGAATGAATAATTGCTGCTTTTCTCGAACATCATAATACTTTTACAGTGCTTTTGCATCATTTTGGAGCTTCAGTCTTATTTACTTTCATAATATTGAAATAAGTAGTCAGTATGTTCTTCACAAACTCGTTTTGTTTTGTTTTGTACTCTCCGTCAGTTTAAAAACAGAATTTACATTTTTGGCTGACTGTCCCTTTAATATGCTGCTAGCCTAGTTCCTGTGCCACTTCATTTGATAAATCTATTCTACTGCACTGAGCTGGATTTAGACTAGAGCAAAGCAATTTTGTGTATGTTAGGATTCTACCTGCACTGCTAAAAAGACCAGCTTAGCCTACCACCATGAATTTCTAAGCAGGTTTATACTGGTCTAACGAATTGACCAGCATGTACACTGCCATTCAAAAGTCTGGGGTCAGTACGATTTTTTTCTTTTAAAGGCGACATGTACTTTTACAATTTGTTTGAACATAAATGTGTGTTGGCAGTGTGTGTACACAACCACCCTATATTGATAAAAATCCACCCAGTGTTTTTTTTAATCTACTAAAATCTTTACCCCTTTCTCAAATCAAGCCGTTCTCAGCTTCTTGTCTGTGTGACGTCACACAGACCCTGGCCCTCCCATGATAGTTTGATTGACAGTAGCGTTTCAGCACAGACTGGACTGGTGTCTTACCTTAGACTCAGAATGACGTAGTTCTGCACAGGCCCCTCCCACGATAGTTGATTGACAGTAGCGTTTCAGCACAGACTGGTGTCTTACCTTAGACCTGCCCTGAGTGAGCTGTCATCAGTCCGCCATTGTTTCACTGCCGGAGCAGATGTAGACAAGAATGGATCCTAAGCGATTGAGGTGTTTTGTTGTTGGATGTAATAATGAACATAGCAGTCGTCATTTACTCCCGACATCTGAGACATCCGCTGAAGACACAGTGGATTACATTATGTTTTTGAAGGGAATGTGCCCCCGATCAACCTAAATGCGTTTATGTTCGTGCGAATCATTCGTGATCCAGCTTCACTTACAGAAGAAGTGAGTATAAGGTTTTTTTATGAATCTTTGCAAATCGCCTTTCCTAATAACGTGCTATTTAGCAAGTTTCACGATAAATGCGGCTAAAGTTTACCGTCTCTCAGAGAGCGGTTCAGAAGAGAGGGGCGGGGTCAGCAGAGCTCATTTGCATTTGAAGCGGCATGCAAGAAAACAGCTTGCTCTGAAAAGAGCTGTTTTTGACACGGTAAAAAGGGTGTTGTTTTACACCATTTGAGAAATTTTAACCAAAGTATGTTATAGACTTTTCATTAAGACCCTAAAGAATCATATCAACTTGTGGAAAATGGGCATCCGATGACCCCTTTAATCAGCAAGGATGCATTAAATTGACCAAAAGTGACAGGAAAGACATTTATGATTTACAAAAGATTTATGCTGTTCTTTTGATCTTTCTATTTATCACATTATATATACAAATATTAAGCAGCACATCTGTTTTCAACACTGATAATAAGCAATGTTTCTTGAGCACTAAATCAGCATATTAGAATGATTTCTGAAGAACCTTGACACTGAAGGCTAGATTAATGGCTGCTGAAATTCAGCTTTGCATTTTGAAATATTAAAATGGCAAACAATTATTTTGAAATGTAATACTATTTACAATATTACAGTTTTACTGCATTTTTGTTCAAATAAATGCAGTCTTGGTGAGAATAAAAGATTTCTTTGAAAAATATATTACAAAATTTTACCAGCCCCAGACTTTTGAACAGCAATGAAGTTTGTTGATTTAATTAAATTAAAACCTTAGGCAGGATACCAGCACACCAGCATCCACAACATATGCTTTTTTTTATCACTCACAAAATATTTAGACTGAATTGCATTCCTCCTCAGTTCACCTGCTCTCAAACTACAGATTTACTCGCAAACAGGCCCAATGCGCGTTCCATCCCAAAGTTAAAGAGATTCTGCAAAAGAAGAAAAGAGATCAGGGCAGAAAGGCTGCAGGCTTTAAAAAAAGAGATTATTTGGGCCAAAAGCCCATAGATTGATCCTATTGTATTTTAATAATGTGTCTATGGACTCACTTAGACATGCAAAGAGAGAGAGAGTCACCAGGATTGACTCCTCATAAGGAATCAATGTTTGGAGAGTGAAAGCCAGGGGGCAAAGTTCCCTTTAGTTCCCAGAGTTGTAAAAGAAAGCGTTAATCAATTCTCACATCATTATCATGTCTACTGCTCATCTCCCTTCTCTCTAAACCCATCGCTCAATCTTCTCGCCACCTTCTTCCCTTTCTTCCGCTTGTGTACATTTCGGATTGTTCGGGCGTTTGAGATTAGCTGACCTTATGGTCAGTAGGGTGGTTTCAGACGTGCACACACTGGCAAACAAAAGCGTACACTTTTTCTCCCACTTTCTTTCTCCCTTTGCATGCTCCCAAGCAAACAGTAACGTGACCCTGATGGTTTTCGCTTCAGGGCTTTCTGCTGCCCCTGTGTGGCAGAGTTCATCCCGGACTCTCGCAATAAACTCACAAAGGCCTCAGTGTCCCACGAAACACACTGCCACTCCCCACGGCGGCTCGGGAAAGGCCCGTGTGCACATCCACGGTCCCCATAAGGCCTTGTGTAATTAAGTGCATATGCTCGTTAGCAACCCGTCCTTCTCTGTATTCCCTCAACTTTGCATACCTCTCTCTATATATCCCCCATCCCTCCTCCTTTCCCCGTGGTTTGTCAGATGAAGTGATTGCTTTTCTCTCCCACCCCCTCAGTGGTATTTAGCTATTCTCATTTGCATGTACATGCCCTTGCTGTGCGGCCGGCGAGCCGCTGAGATTGATCAACAACACAGCGGCATGTTTTATTACATGTCAGTCGGAGGCAGGAACCAGACGCAATGGGCACATACACACGCACACACACACACTCATGTATGTGCATAACTAGGTACACGTGTAATGTAAACAGTCCATCTTCATGAACACATACACACAGAGACAAGCGGACATGTAAATCTGATGTGTGCATCCGTTTGAAGGGATATTGTTGAAAAAATGTCATTCTGTAATCATTTACTCACCCTCATGCTGTTCCAAATCTGTAGGATTTTTTTTCTTCTGTGGAACACAAAAGAATCTCACAATGATGTTTTGGACCCCATTGACTTTCAATGAGCAGACAAAACCTGTTTGATCAAATATCTTCTATGTTCAACAGAATTTTTGAGTGAACTGTCACTTTAAAATTATTCGATTTTAGGCCTTTTGTTTATTTTGACCCATCTACACACTGAATATTTCTATCAAAAATGCAGTCAAGGTCACAAACACCTCTCTTTTACGTTTGCATTGTCTGGACGTGAACGTACGCATCATTCCACCACTCTAAGGATCCGCATCCAATTCAGTGTAGCTGACTCAATAATTTGCAATCTGCCCGGATAAACCGTCAAATAAACCCACAAATGGTGCCCTGAGATTCTTATCGAGTTTCTTTTCCTGAAGAAACTGTTTTTTAAGACTTTGGCAGAGCCGACTCTGCCGTTTCCTCGGCTTGCATGCCTGATAGATATTAATATGCGCAAATGGTGGATGCAGTACAAAACGCTGGTAATGAAGTGAAGAGCTTTGGGCTCTTGTGGAGCTTAAGAGCAGGCGTGGGGGAGCCAGCACATGGTTAGCCATATGCCTCTGAGCAGTTAGAAGCCTCCTCTGGGAGGCCTTGGGGAGCGCTTGCTTGCTTTCCTTTCCTCTTATATTTTTAGAGTCACGCTTTTGCTCTGATTCAGTCCCCTTAAATGTATGAGCTGCCCTTCAACCTGATTTTACACCATGGCTCGGGTCTGATTAGTGAGTTCTGGAAAGCGGGTCTGTGAGTGGTTAAAGTAGCCTCCAATAGTGAGGGGTTAGCAGCTCTGTTAGCTTTCTAGACTAGATGTGGGATGAAAGGGAGCAAGAGGTCATGATCAGGAGATGTTTTTTTGTTCTGCCTACAGCAGGTGCTCTGTTGCACTCTGTGTGGTCTACAGCACTGGCTTTGTGTCGGCACACAGGTTTTACATTTGGCATCATGTAGAGACCCAACACAATATCACATTATTAATGTACAAAATAAATATGATATTTTCTTTTAGCTTTCATTGTTTTGTTAATGGTGAGCAGGTTACACAATCTGTCCCGCTCAGCCAAAAAATACATTTGTGCCCAAATAATGCAAAATGTGCCAAAATGTTTAGCATTTATACACACATTTAAAAACAGATATATGTGTGTGTGTGTGTGTGTGTGTGTGTGTGTATGTGTATG
>NW_015647033.1:269415-299649 GCF_001515625.1 Sinocyclocheilus rhinocerous
GTGTGTGTGTGTGTGCACCATTTGTGTGAATTTAAATGTAATATTAAAATTAAATGTAATATAATGTAATTTTAATTTAAAAATTTTTATAAAAACTTACAATTGTACAATACAATGTAAATGTTTTTCTAGAACAGCTATATGTTCAGACTTTTGCCAAAAAGAAGAAAAATAAAAAGATGCCATATGATGCAAAACATTAATTAGTCATTTAGTCATTTCCAATGCATTCTAACTGATGATGACAAAACAAACCACGACAATTTGCAAAAAAAATTAATAAATAAATAAATAAAGGCATAAATGCACATGTATAGGATCAACTGACCCAAATGATCAAGATCTACAAACTGGCCCAAAAGTCTCTCAGACAGGTTCCGGGTCACTGGGTCATCCTTTCTGTCTAGCCCTGCCAAAATCAGACCTGTGACACATTTTTGGGTCACAACCCACCAGTTGAGAACCACTGCTTTATAAAGTACAAACCATGATTGACAGTGAAACACAGAAAGCAAGTGAGTCACTCACTGAAGACTCTGCTTGTCATGAAGACATCTGGATGGAGAGATCTGTTGTTCTTTAGAGAGAGAGGAAGGAGGGAGGAAGCGAGAGGGATTGTTCTCTTTTAGATCTCCTTGTAGCCCACCAGCCTGGCTGAATCTCAGCAGTCCCCGAGGAGAGAGTGCGAGTAATCCGGGCTCTGCCTTCTCCTTACACAAACGCCAGGATCAGCGCTCCTCGCACAAGTAATTAGAAGATAATGGGCAGTAATGCGGCCCGATCTGTCCCCATTATCTCCTGGCACTGCCAGCACAGCGCCATCTGGTGCCTGATCTGGACACAGCAGATCTTGAAAATAGAGCCTGGCATTAACTTAATCCAACCACACCTTTCGTTTATTCATAAACCCTTTGAGGTCTGTGTGTGCGTGAGTAGACAAAACATAATTAAAGAAGATGGTCCTGCTGGCTGCAAATTTGTATGTGTGTGTTTACCAGAGAACATTAATTAAAGGATATCCCTTTTAGATGCATTTTATGTGTGGGTGCAACTAAGTATGTTTTGCGTCATTTAATTTAGTGACTTAAAGGGAGCCAAGCAAGATTTAGGTTTATTTTGATTGTTTTAAAATAGTTGGCAGTATATGAGTGACAATAATGTATCCCATGTCCCGATTAACAGTCTGGCCAGTGCCAAGCTTAATAATTCCCTGCATTTAATAAATCACTGTGTCGATTAATGTCAGACTGCCTTTGTTTTGGATCCAAAACATCCATTCCATGCTTAAACCAACAAAGAAGTCTCTTAAAGATTTACTAATTACCACATGAATAAGAATCCTCCTTTAATCATTTATACAAAATCTAAGTATTCACTTCAACACTGTACAAATATATATTTTAATGTACAAAAAAAAAATGCTGGTTAAATTGATGTCCATCTATGAAATTGGTGCTTATTCCAAATTATTAAAGTAATTTTTTAAAGATTGTAAACACTCTATAAAGAAAATAAATGTGTTTTTAAGTGTTAATTAATTGAATATTGTTATGCTTTCATAAAAGTAATGGTTAACGGTAACAGGGTTAACAGAGCTATAGTTTAATTTGACATAATTATACAAAATGATAACAGGGTTGATATTTTAATATCATCCCCTACTGACAGATTTAAAAAAAATGATAAAATGATTTTAAAAAAAAACATAATCCTTAATTGTCCCTGAAGAGTTCAGTTTTTGATGATGCCAGGTTTTTATTATTATTATTATTATTAAATACGGATAGTTAATTATTTCAAAAGGGGGAAACTGGGGAAACAACTTCAACTAAACTCTTTACAAAGGACAGTTCAAAAAAGGCTTCATGTCAAAAGAGAAAAAACAACAACAAACAAATTATGCTACTAGATGTGTTCAAAAAATCTATATGACAAATACTAAAATTTGGCATCACCAATTACATTCCAAAGTTCTTACACACATGTATACAATGGACCCGTTTAGTAGAATGACCCAGCATTTGGGATTGTATATCCGAGTTTACTCTGACATAAATATATCGGCGTGTGGTTCTCCAGTGGCTGTTCTGGGCACTGATGTTTAGCCCACACCTGAGGCACCCCTCTCCCCTTACTGCCAAGTCAGGTGTCCGTTTCTGCACCCAGAGCTGCTGAATGCCAACACGCGTGTCTACGCTTACACGAAAACTGGCAGCGCTTTTAAAACCGGATACATGGATCCTTATCCCTTAGCTGTTCCTTCCTAGACATGTTTATTCATTTATCATGTTTGGTCTTTCAGTGTTTTCTAGGTATTACAGGGCTAATGACATTGTTCATTTGTTTATATCTCATGCGCATGAATGAAATACCACAGGCAGACTAAACTTCAACTTCACGGTGACCCCTCCCATTACTGATCTATAATAAAACAGATGATATGCAAATATAAACATAAATACCACAAATCAACACAAACTCGCACTGATTTCCGCCGCATCTCCCTCCCACCCTCTGTCTCTCCGTTCCACTAATTTGCTCTTGCAGCAAACCTGTCTTTTTATTGAGATGCTAACTCCCTTTATGAGCACCTAATCCTGTAGCACGGGGGATAATTTATAGGGCATTTACATGAGGAAGGCCAGCTAATTGGGAGCATGTGTCTGAGTAAGCCCGTACGACGCTCCTGCACTACAAATGAGCTTCTGCCTGCTCTGACATCATCTCTCTGCATCTTAATATCATTTACCTTCTTAAACTTCCCTTCGTGCTATCAAATATTTCACCTGCCGCTATAAACTGCATTGTTAGCGCTTTCCATGCCATTGCGAGGTTGAAACCCAAGCGTATCTCCTGGAGTTGGTTAGTTTGGTCCTTCTAGACCGCACTGATGTAGCGGACAGGTTGCCAGCTGACCTAGTTGCGAAGTGCGCGTTTGTTTATGTCGCCGTGCTTATTTTCTCTCTCTGACCCCAAAAGGTGGTCCGAAATGATTCACCGCCGGACAAAAGAAGAATAAGGGGGGCGAACGCTGCATTCAGGATTGAATAATCTTCAGGTAGCAGCCAAAGTCATGATTAGCCGTGATATACGGCCACTTTAACCGAACGGCGCGAGGCTCGGAAGCCCCCTCCCATTTGATTGAACACGTCCCCACTCCTCACGCAGCTGTCACCTTTGGCTAAGTGCCACACGCGAGGCTGGAAAAGTCCGTCTGAGAGATGCGCTGCTACACCTTTCAAGGGTTGACCCCTGACCTCTGTAGCCGACGGGGGAAGTGTCCGGGTCGCCCTCCGCTAGCTAAGTGGCTCTTTATGTGCCGCCGATTTCACCTGACCTGTGACTCTCCTCCTCAGTCTCAACAGCGTCCTGCTCTGCTCTGAGAACCGGCCCAACCTCCTTCCTCATTTACATCAGCTCGTTTTTTATAGCTTCACGGTTATATATTGGGCTTTGTCTGGCTGTGCGTGTACCTGCACTGGTCCCAGCTGCTGCTCATTAATAACCTGGTCTGCCGCAGATGCAGAGAGAGAAATGGACGAGCTACTTACCATCCCGATAAAACACTCAGACACTGTAAGCACAACGGAGCGGATAGTCCATAACACAAAAAGAAAGGAAGGTGGTTATTGTGATGTATGTATTAAACAGAAAGTCCTTCTCGGTGTTTTGACCTGTCCTGTGGACAGTATAGGTGAAACCGAGTGTCCTAATGAGATGACTTCTATTATAGGACGAGGAGAACGGCAGAGGGCCTGAAATCTGTTACCCCGATCGCTGCTTAGAGAGCCAGAGGGGAATTAAAAGCATGGAAAAAGGATTTCTTTAGCACGCCTCATCAAAAGGGAATTAGCACGCTCCAGGAGGGGTGGCAGGAGAAGGCGACACAATGAAGGGATAAAGGGGGAAACAGCAGGATGAGCTGGTGTTCCACCTCTCAAGATTAGGCCAGCTTAAAGATTGAAAACACTGAGCCTGAACACCTCTGACAATGTAGTTTCTGTAAACTTTGCAGTTTTGGCTAGACTAGATTAGAGTATGGGCTAAGTCTTTTTTAAACTAGCAAAGGCAGGGCTATAAGTTGACTTTTTGCCACACTGGCTAATGGCGGCTAAATTGAGAGAATTTATTTGGCATAAATATTTCATTCTGGCCATTAAACTTTTATTTTGCGGTATTCTAGTAAAAACAATTTTTCCTAATATTTCTGGCAGTCAGCGCAGATCATCACAGTATCATGTATGAAATAAGTCAGTCTCACTTTCTCTGTAAAACCGCACATTTTTGACCTCATTTTCATCTGGGTGGCTCAATGGGAGGAATATTCGACGTATGTGTCATTAAAGTACTACAACAAACAAACAAAAGAAAAAAATTGGGTATTTTAGAACTTTACTTATTTTAATGATGCAAAATTTTCACTGAAATTGTGGAAGCTTTAGTTCTTTGCTTTAGTTTCTGTTTTTGACTTAAACTGTGTAGTATGTTGCACTTATTTATAAAATTACCAACCAGCGAGTGTCACTTTTTACCCATTTGGTGCTTGGCAAGTGTCTATTTTGGACCTTGTGCACAAGCATATGATTGTATAAAAAATTTTATTTTATTTTTTTTCCACTAAGTTACATCACATTCCATGGTGTAATCTAACTTTTAGGCATGTTTACACCAGTGAAAGAATATTTCACTTTAAAACAGAATGAAATGTACTACAACATCATAAAAAAAAAGCTTTGAGCTAATTATTTTTTTATAATCGTCACTCGTCAATTCGACTTAACATCAGCGACAATGTCTAAAATGTATGAAGTTGTCAAGCTAAGTGATCCCTTTGGCAGCAGGAGTCTAATTTCAGGGCTTAATTTCTCTCACAAATAAAGTTTTCTCTTTAAGTGCTGAGAGAGTTGAACCCTTCAGTGTAACGGGAGTGGGAATCGAAAACCAGAAGTTTAAAGCTGCTCCTGAGATCCGCCTCAGGCATCTCAATTCGACCTGAGGTGTTACATCACCAACAAAACCTTCGATTTCTCTCCCCACACACCTCTCCCTCTTTATTTTCTTCTCTTTTTGTAACTCAACGTGGCTCCTCTGTCTGATTTGATGAAGTGAGCTTTGAGGCATCCGGCGCAAGACGTGCAACAAGCAGCAAACAGCGTGTAAACTAATGTCAACAGAAGCCCTCGCCGCCACTCCTCACCTTCACACTGATGAAACACGCTGAAACTGCACCTAGACTAAACAGACAAGCTCTGCTATGTTTTGTGGTTCATCTTCTTCTTCGTGAGGTTACGGTCATGGTTTTGGTGGTGTTTTCAGGACTAAAGAGGAGTTATATTGAGACATTATTGCATTCGAAGCGTCTGACTTGAGTTGTTTTTTATTTGTTGTGTGTAGTGACACATCACAAAGGTCTTTGGTGTGTCAAAGAAATCCACTTGAGAGTCAGCTCAGTGTGCTATATTTTCACTTGCTCATTCAGAGCTCCAGACTACAAGAAAGTGACTAGGGAGCCATTGGTTCCAAAAAAATTTAACTTTTAGGAGCCAAATGACTTTGCTTTACAGAATCGCTCTATGAAGATGGTTGTTCAGAAGTGCTTTAGTTCATTGACTGCAAAGTTTTCTATTTAAGACAACAGTCACTATTTTTCTAAATGTATTTAGAATACATTTAATACTGTACTCTTGTGATCCTGATCATATTTGTACCATATCATTGTCACTGTTTTGTAAGAATATTTTTTGCCTGCTTGAAAAAAAGAGGACTGTCACTAATAAGTTTCCCTTATAATCACTCAACCTTATAATTAGACCTCATTTTGATAAACATTATCCAATAACTTTAACCAATAACCATCCATCTTTTTTAAATGTTTGTTTTTAATAGCATTTATTTAATTTATTCCAACAAAATTTGTGAATATGTACTGTTTTTTACATTGCCATGAACAGCCATTAAACAGATTTCTATCATGACAACTCTTGGAGGGATTGGCATGGTAATGTACATGACAATGTTAATGTGTTTGGTCTTGGCGGAATAGATCTGCTATACTACTGCTGCTGCTGCTGCTGAGGCAGAGCAAGTACTGAGACTTGCCATCACCAACAAAACCTTCGATTTCTCTCCCCACACACCTCTCCCTCTTTATTTTCTTCTCTTTTTGTAACTCAACGTGGCTCCTCTGTCTGATTTGATGAAGTGAGCTTTGAGGCATCCGGCGCAAGACGTGCAACAAGCAGCAAACAGCGTGTAAACTAATGTCAACAGAAGCCCTCGCCGCCACTCCTCACCTTCACACTGATGAAACACGCTGAAACTGCACCTAGACTAAACAGACAAGCTCTGCTATGTTTTGTGGTTCATCTTCTTCTTCGTGAGGTTACGGTCATGGTTTTGGTGGTGTTTTCAGGACTAAAGAGGAGTTATATTGAGACATTATTGCATTCGAAGCGTCTGACTTGAGTTGTTTTTTATTTGTTGTGTGTAGTGACACATCACAAAGGTCTTTGGTGTGTCAAAGAAATCCACTTGAGAGTCAGCTCAGTGTGCTATATTTTCACTTGCTCATTCAGAGCTCCAGACTACAAGAAAGTGACTAGGGAGCCATTGGTTCCAAAAAAATTTAACTTTTAGGAGCCAAATGACTTTGCTTTACAGAATCGCTCTATGAAGATGGTTGTTCAGAAGTGCTTTAGTTCATTGACTGCAAAGTTTTCTATTTAAGACAACAGTCACTATTTTTCTAAATGTATTTAGAATACATTTAATACTGTACTCTTGTGATCCTGATCATATTTGTACCATATCATTGTCACTGTTTTGTAAGAATATTTTTTGCCTGCTTGAAAAAAAGAGGACTGTCACTAATAAGTTTCCCTTATAATCACTCAACCTTATAATTAGACCTCATTTTGATAAACATTATCCAATAACTTTAACCAATAACCATCCATCTTTTTTAAATGTTTGTTTTTAATAGCATTTATTTAATTTATTCCAACAAAATTTGTGAATATGTACTGTTTTTTACATTGCCATGAACAGCCATTAAACAGATTTCTATCATGACAACTCTTGGAGGGATTGGCATGGTAATGTACATGACAATGTTAATGTGTTTGGTCTTGGCGGAATAGATCTGCTATACTACTGCTGCTGCTGCTGCTGAGGCAGAGCAAGTACTGAGACTTGCTACTGCCAATACATCCACAACATGCTGCTGTGAGCATGTAAGAAATACTGCTGCTGCACATATAACATATATGTAATAACCCCCATATATAGTATACATGTATCACCCTGTAGCAGATCTATACAGGTGGAGCTGGGGGAGGTGGAGGGTTTCTGAAGCGCGCTGCAACTGCTACAGCGAGCACTAGTCACGTATTTGAATGTTGAGCAGCAAGCGCATTGGATGCTGATACAAAAAGATCCAATCAGCTGCACCATGTGATAATGATGGCATTATGTCAGATTGTGTTTGATCTATCGGACTGCGCCCTCTAGAGTTTCATGACAGATCTTTGGATTAAACTGATTTAATTCTACCAAAAATACTTGTGAATCAGTTCCTGGTTCATTTCAAATTAGACATTACCTACCCCTTTAAACAAATCGCAGTTTAGTAACAGCTTTTTCACACTTCACAAGCAAGTTTGAGGCAGTTTCATGTATCTTTTAATTTAAATCAAGCGTAGCGTTAGTTCTGGCAGGTCACGTTAGTCAAGCTCGCATCAGCTGACTCTCAGCTGATCCCCATCTACCTATAGGAATACGACACCTATCTAAGCATTCATATATAAGGTCCCTCAGTATTATCAGCAGTTTTCGCATTGCTCAATAGCTAATTACCCTCCTCCATCCCCAGCTCCTTCTCTGTCAGTCAGGATTCAGCCTTCTGATTATCCTTTGAATCAGACTAATTCTAAAATGTGTAAATAAAATTATTGAACTTTAACGATATCTGCAATACATTTATGTTGGTTCTGTTCTGTTTACCCTGGGGGGGTTATCTAGCTGCTCTCCCTGCTCTCATCCATGCTAAGCTGCATGGATGCGCAGGGAGTTCTTGCCCAGAACAAAACCATACCGCCAATCCAAACTGTATGCTAATTGTCAATCATCTTTGACGATAGTGGTCCTGACAGAAAAATAACCGGTTTATAAGAATAATTTGTTCATGAATCAGACAACACTGCTTGCTCTGTTCATTATTGCATACGGGGGAACTCTGGCGTGAACTTTAAGGATGCAAATAATTAGGTAATTAATTAAATAATAAGCCACCAAGATATCTGATGAAAATGTATTTTTACACACACAAGGTTTTGCAGACTAATTACATCTTTAGAGCACGTGCCAATGTTTCTGTGAACAATGAATACAGCAATGCCCGTTTTAAGAACAAATGGCTCTTTAATGACTAGATTTTAAATTATCATCACAAATGTTTATTTTTTTGTCGCATTTGCATTTGCGACCATTTATTCACAGTCTGGAGCCCTGTTATCTGAACCGAAGCTTCTGCTCAGGCTAAAATGAGGCTAAAATCCTGCTATTGATATAAATGTGTTTTTAATTGTTTGTACTTGCAGAATGTTACATGCATGCTGCATTAGTTATTCCCACTGGATATATTTACAGTTTTTTTCCCTCCACCCCCTTTTTCTGTACTCCAGTAGAGCAGTATATCTTTCTCTCGTCCCCTGCTTTGCCCGGACCAGAACATGCAGTATTGTGTCTTAATCAGTGTTAGGCTAATTCCGACCTAGCAAAGTCGCATTCCTCAACTTCTCCGGCTACGTGTCCCCACGCACCCTCTCCCAATCCACGTCCCCCAACTACACACACAAACTGTGAGCGTCTTGTTGCTGTACTTAATACCCAGGGGCCTCCACCCCTGCCAAGGTACCACACTGTGAAACAACAAACCCCATCAGTAACCAGCAATCTCTACTGTACAGTCTCCCCACCCCGCTTGTGTAGATTCATCTCGTCTCCTTGCGCCCAGCCCTGATCATCAGCGGTCTGCATTACGGTGATTTATCGCTTCCCATGCTGCGGAACGGCAATATATCAAGCAAGCGGCGGGGGGCCTGGGGAGGTAGAGCGGGAACATGGGACGCAGGGGCCTGCAGAAAAACCCACCTATGATGAAGTGCTCTGTAACAAACAGCAGCACCCGGTAGTCACTCTATCAGAGCAGCCATTCCACGCACCCTTAATGCAGCTTCATTACGCACGCCTCCGTTTTGTATGCCACTATGTTTTGTTGACCTGTGGTTTCTCGCACACTGTAAAATTTTAATATGCATACAAAATAAAGTATTGCAAGACGATGTTTGTTTCCGATGGTCTCTAGTTCATTTTTTCCCTGTTTATTCAGAATACATTGTTTCCTTTTAATGCAAAATATTGTGTTAATAGACTATAGGAAAACTACTGTTGTCCATTTAGGCTTTCTGTACTGCATTTATTGACTTGACTTGCGTTCATTGACTCAGATATGGAAACTCTGTGGGATTCTTGTGCCATTGTTCTGATGTTTTCTTTGGCCTTTGGCATCTAATGGCCAGTTTACACAAAGCATGATGCTATTAAACCACATAAAAGTATGTGCTAACATTTTTTGCACACTAGTAGTCACACAGGGTACAAGGCTACGGAAGCTTGTTTCTGCCTTAAGGTGCGTTCACATTCGGCAAGTTTTCTGCAGAAAATCGTTATTTGAAAGTGTCTCCTGTGTGAGCTGTGCTTCATACTTCAGTATACTATTGACAACAGACAATGGACCTTTTTTGCTCACAAAATTTCACTAAATGTGACCGCACCAAATAAAAAAAGGTACTCTATAGATCACATTATGAGATATAAAGTCCAATAAAATTCCAATTCCAAGAAATAGTCACAATTATGGGAAATAAAGTTGAGAATACAATATATTTCAAAACTCACACTCTTGAGACAGAAATGGGCTTCTATACAAAGCTGATTCTTGTTAATTTCGGGAAAAAGTCTGGCATCTGAACAAATAAAAAAAAAAATTGGTACTTACTACTTCTCCAGTAAGCGCACTTTCTTGTAAGTCACTTTGTTAAAGCACCTGCAAAAACACAAATATAATTACGTAAAAAACGTAAAATTCAAGACAAAAGTTGAATGTTTCTAAAATATAGTTGTAATTAAGGAAGGAAAGTTCAACAAAACAAACATTTAATGCTTGGAAGTTTAAAAGCATTACAGACACTTCTAAGAACAATAGCTGGTTTAGATTTATTAGAATAAAGTAAAGTTTACCAAGTTATAACAGGATGAAGGTTTGTTCCAAGTGTTTGAATGCAGTAGGATATCCAGTTAAAATTTTTGGTTATGAACAATATCACATTTAAATACAAAATCAGTTTGTAAAGCCAACATATTTAAGAAAAGATAAACCTGTATAGCTGCTGGTAGACAGAAACCTCAGTGCCGCTCTCAGTAGACACCTGTTCTCTTACACTGAGATGGAGGAGTCTTCAGCCTTTTGACAAGCCGTAAACTCTGATTACAGATGGGATTAGGTTATTTAAAATGCAATATGCGTATCCCATCACCGTATGGCCTGGCGAGCAAATCGTCCACCTTGCGTATGGACTGTAAATCGAGAATAAAGAGGGGACCCCACATCTGTGTCTCACAGGGACGGGATAAAAAAAGATCACGAGAGGCGAAAGATGGTAGAGACCTGTACGTATGACATGGCCATTGTTAATATGTGCAGATGAGGCGGCTCAGCTAAATTGCTAACGATGAGTGGAGCAGAAATCCCCCTCTTACAGGGGGCCAAAGACACACAACACTATTATCATAGTCATTTAAATAAAGTAATCTCATTTTCTGCATCAGCTAGAGGGGGCGACCGAATTCACTGACGTGAATGTGTGCGGTGGCAGATGAAGTGGTAACGGCGTTGGGAAGGGAGGGTGGAGGTTTGGGGTTGAGGGTTATGTGGGATTAGTACTCTTGAACCATTCTGTAGACATTTCCATCTTGTGATACTGTTAAGGGGTGTTTCAATGTGTGTGTGTGTGTGTGTGTGTGTGTGAGCGAGTGGCGCTGGGGTGTGAAGGCGTAATATCAGATCTGACAACAAAAGGACAGTGGAGGTGAAAAAAAAACCTAGACGCAAGCTGTTTCTATTCTTCTCGTCTTCCGGTCCAGTGGAAAAGTTGATGAAGTTTAAATGAAGCAGAATTAGGAGATCAAGCGGGCAGGCGCGTGCTGATACTATCCATAAGCCCTCTCCCACAGGATTCCACGGAGCCAGGAATTGAGCGCAGGCCAGCTGACTTGGATGAAATGGAGAGAAAGAGCGGGGAAAGATGGCAACGGAGGGAGAGCCAGGGTGATGGAAGGATGAAGCATTCTCTAAATGTGATAATCTCCAATCACCTCTAACATCAATTCTGTCAAGGCCTCGGTTAATGAGCTCACGGCTGCTCGAGCGCTGTGCCGCCCTCCCTCGTCTCTGATTCCCCCACCCTTGCTATCATCACTGTTATTCTTTTCATTTAATCCTCCTCTCTTCAGCTGATTTGAGCAGGAGGGATGGGAGAAGCCTATTACGCAGGCCTTACTGCTCTCGTCTATCTAAATGCTAACGACGCGAGCACCTTACGGAGGGAGAGAAATGCATTCGGAAGAACGGGGGCTAATCTGATGATGACTTGAGCGCTCTTCTGTTGCGTTTTAGCAAATTATTTGCGGGGACGGAGGGAAGGCGGCATGTTTTCTGACACTTCCTCTCAGAGGTCACTGGCCCTCATCAACACGCTTGTTTCCACTCGAGATACTCCGGCCCTTCTGCGACGGCCGAATCGAGCGGCTTCGTTTTTCAACCAGTTCTCACCCTCTCATATTCCGCTCTCTTTTAATATCCACTGCTTAGATATTGATGGAAAAATCACGAGTGTCTTTTATGCCTCTCGTTGTTTCTGCATGGACTTAGACGGGTTGAAGTGATTGGCTGTGGCTGGTGTAGTGGATTGGAAAACTTGGGGTAAAAGCTCTGGGTCACATTGCAACCAAAGCTGTTTTTTTTTCATTCAGGAGGCACTATTTTGGGAAACAGCATACATTACATATGGCGTTATTAAGGTTTTTAAAAACACTTCTTGACTCAACTTTTTATTGAATCATACACTTTGAAGGATTACGAGTGAGCTGACATGAGAACTGTAACAGCCTTCCATGTTATTTGTATACTTAAAACACAAAAAAATCAAGGCCTCTGTCTGATCCTAAAAATTTAATTTTTTTCAAGCCTGAGGGCAATAAATGCATCTAAAACCCACTGAAAGTGACGACTCCTCCCTCATACCCTTGCGGGATAGTAAAGTGTCCATTGGGTGCACACTTTAGAGTGTTGGCAGAAACCTTTTTTTTATTTTTTTGCCCAATGTTTGGCATTTATCTATCTAGTGAAGTAGGCAAATTCAAGGCACATATAAAAAAGTTATATATTACCATGGATTGTCAAAAAAAATAAATAAAATAAAAACATAGCACCGTGGCACTTTTTTGTAAGTGTAAATTCTATAGCCATAACCAGTGAATGCTATATTATTAATCTCTAAAGCAGTTAATATTCTGTAAGCAAATACACCAAAAACAGCTTCCAGTGAACTGATTTTTGTAGCAAAAATGTCTGTAAAAATATTGCCATTAAAATGTAATTATATATAATGAATTACGATTTTTACAAACATTAATCTTGTTTTATTTATAAAGTCCCTTTAACTAAGCTCACTGCAGAGAGACATAAAAGCATAAAAATATCTATTTTCTGCTTTGATTTCATTTTTTCCCTTTCATTTAAGACCAAAATTGAATGAAAAGGGGAGGCTGTCAGTTATATTCTGTCCTCTCATGGCATACTGATTATGACTGTTATTTTGTCCATTTTTCCAGCACACCACAACAAAGACCTGTAGAGGAAAACGCATGTCCTTTGCCATCCTTTATTGCTTTATTGCAAGTTCGGCTGTCCCCAGTGCACAATTCCTCCTCTCCACTGATTCTCCTGTATCAAGGCTGCGTTTGATTTCACACAGGCCAGTGAAACAGCAGTCGGTAAGATAGCGACTGAACTATCAATCTGTGTAATGCAATCGGTGGATGGTGCACCGTGTGTAAATGTTTGCACAGGCATTCATCCAGACCTGGCGTCAAACCCATTCCATTGAAAAGAGGATCTATCCGGGGCAGCCAGGTCCCTCTCTCTCTTTCTCTATCCTTTTTCCATTTCTCTCTCTCTCTTTTTCACCAGCAGCATGGTATTGAGCCTGATGAGCGTATTGTCTTTTACAGCTCTGTGCATTTTTCATATAGGCTTTGCTTTTATGTTTCATCTACGCCAGCTCAAGGGAGAACAGCTGTGTGGGCCCTAGATCTTCTGCAACTGACAGAGAACTCATTTCACTGGAAGAGACGGGTCAGGATGTAGAGTTTTTTTTTTTACGTGCTACCTGCGGGATCTGATACAATCGGATCTCTCTGCCTTCGAAAAACCTCAACCAGCACCATGCACACAGCCAGATAACTGGAATAATAAACAGAAAAGCTGATCTGTGTCAACAGAGACTATGGATTTGTGCAATGTTTTACAATGTGTTGGGCCCAGATTCAGACAGCACACATTTTGAGCAGGGCAATTTAGAAGATACCTAGAAAAAATCCATCTATCTTAAGTATGTACCTATAAGGTATATACATAAGGGCATACAAAAAGTACACTATGGAACAGCAGGCAAATAAATAAACGAATAAACTTAAACTGCAACGATAAATGCTATAAATGCCCTGTTTTTCCATTTTTAAACATTATTTTAATGTTACAGTTACTGTTAAAATGCTAAAACGTAATAAATAACATTAAATAAAACAAATTTTTAATACAAAATAAATAAATCTTAATTAAAATCTTATATTTCAAATTAATTGCAGTGAACTGAAATAACTCTAAAAATATGTTGTTATATACATATATTACATGACATACAATGATATATACATATATTATTAAAAATAAGATAAAAATGACTACATAGAGCCATTTTGCTTAGTGTACGTTCTTTTATGACAGTTTACTTCAACTGCAATCAAACATACAGTAACATTTACATGTTACACAACTGTATTGAAAGCCATATATTTGAGTAATTATGAAACCACAATAATTGCAGATCACCTTTTTAATCCAGTGCCATCAATGTAAGTCACAAATGACCAAAAGATCAAAAAAGTCTCATTTGTTTGAGGAGCAATACCTACCTCTTGTGTTTTAACAGCGCAATTGCAGTTTGAATGGTGCATTTGTGATGCTTGTACTATCATGTTAGTTTACCTGTCCTACCATTTGCGAATATTCGGCGTTGCAGAACACATGAAGAGTGATGATGCAACCAGGCTTTGTTTACATCAACATCACGGGCCTGAATAATTTTCCTGCTTCCTGAAAAAAAAAAAAAAAACATGAAAAAGCATTTTGTACTACATAGGAACAATGTGAATTGTGTATTACATCTATAGAAAGCATGTTTTGGCATGACGATTCTGTCGTCTCCAGCGAACCGTGTTCAGCAGCCTGTGAACAGCAGATGGTTTTCTATGCACTAGAATTGATTCGCACACTTTTATAGACTTCAGAACCTTGGAGGGATTCTGTCAGCAATCATTAAGGTGGTACAAGACAAAAACAGAGAAGATCGCATGAGACAATGTGCGATTTACTGAAGAAGAAAGAGAAAGAGAGAGCTCAAGTGAGAAACTGAGAGAAGTAATGCATCAGGCGTGTTTTGTAACTCATCCTCTGTGACTACACAGAGCTCAAGGAAAATCTTTAGCTCTGAAGGAAAAGGTCAAATCCGAGGTAGCCACTGGTGAGGGAAGAGCATTTTTTCACACATGAGAAGGCAGCGTAAGGCCCTAACAGGCTGCTAGCAGTCAGTGATGTGCACTTCTCCCAGCTTGGTGCTTTGTCAATGTGCTGTGACTAAGCCAGGGGGGTCCCATATCCTCTCTATATATATATAATTAAAAAAAATATATATATATACACACACACACACAGACACACACACACAATATTATCTAACGCTGAGTGTACGTTCTTTTATGACAGTTTCCTTTTACTTCAACTGCAATCAAACACACAGGAACATTTACATATTTTAGTAAAGCCACATATTTTAGTCATTATACAACCACAATAGTTGCAGATCTTCTGCAACTGACAGAGAACTCATTTCACTGGAAGAGACGGGTCAGGATGTAGAGTTTTTTTTTTTACGTGCTACCTGCGGGATCTGATACAATCGGATCTCTCTGCCTTCGAAAAACCTCAACCAGCACCATGCACACAGCCAGATAACTGGAATAATAAACAGAAAAGCTGATCTGTGTCAACAGAGACTATGGATTTGTGCAATGTTTTACAATGTGTTGGGCCCAGATTCAGACAGCACACATTTTGAGCAGGGCAATTTAGAAGATATCTAGAAAAAATGCATCTACCTAAAGTATGTACTTATAAGGCATGGAAAAAGAACAGTGAGCAAATAAATAAAAGAATAAACTTAATTGTTTAAACTGCAATGATAAATGCTTTAAATGCCCTGTTTTCCTATTTTTAAACACCATTCTAATGTTATAGTGACTATTATAATGCTACAACAAAATAAATAAAATCAAATAAAAATATTTTAAAATACAAAATAAATAAATCTTAAATAATTGTAAAATATGTTATATATATATATATATATATATATATAATAAAAAAAAATATATTGCTGCACAGGGATTTGAATTGAATTCATGCTTTTCAATGCTAGATAGAAGACCTGTTAAGAAAGCACATTTGATAAAACTACAGCTCACTCAACAATAAAGTTAAGTGTGTAATACAATGTGACATGTATAACTTCTTGTTTGAAAAAAGAAAATTGTTACTGGAAAAGTTACACACACACACACACACATATATATATATATAATTAAAAAAAATATATATATATACACACACACACACAGACACACACACACAATATTATCTAACGCTGAGTGTACGTTCTTTTATGACAGTTTCCTTTTACTTCAACTGCAATCAAACACACAGGAACATTTACATATTTTAGTAAAGCCACATATTTTAGTCATTATACAACCACAATAGTTGCAGATCAGCTTTTTGCAGAGTTCCTATCTAGTGCCATCAATGTAAGTCACAAATGACCAAAAGATCAAACAAGTCTCATTTGTTTGAGGAGTAATACCACCCTCTTGTGTGTTAACAGTGCAATTGCAGTTTGAATGGTGCATTTGTGATGCTTGTTCATTCATGTTAGTTTACCTGTCCATCCATTTGCGATTATTCGGTGTTGCAGAACACATGAAGAGTGATGATGCAACCAGGCTTTGTTTACATCAACATCATGGGCCTGAATAATTTTCCTGCTTCCTGAAAGAAACATGAAAAAAGTACTTAAGAAACAACATAGCATTTTGTACTACATAGGAACAATGTGAATTGTGTAGTACATCTATAGAAAGCGTGATTCGGCATGATGCTTCTGTTGTCTCCAGTGAACCGTGTTCAGAAGCCTGTGAATAGCAGATGATTTTCTATGCACCAGAATTGATTCGCGCACTTTTATAGACCTCAGAACCTTGGAGGGATTCTGTCAGCAATCATTAAGGTGGTACAAGACAAAAACAGAGAAGATCGCATGAGACAATGTGCGATTTACTGAAGAAGAAAGAGAAAGAGAGAGCTCAAGTGAGAAACTGAGAGAAGTAATGCATCAGGCGTGTTTTGTAACTCATCCTCTGTGACTACACAGAGCTCAAGGAAAATCTTTAGCTCTGAAGGAAAAGGTCAAATCCGAGGTAGCCACTGGTGAGGGAAGAGCATTTTTTCACACATGAGAAGGCAGCGTAAGGCCCTAACAGGCTGCTAGCAGTCAGTGATGTGCACTTCTCCCAGCTTGGTGCTTTGTCAATGTGCTGTGACTAAGCCAGGGGGGTCCCATATCCTCTCTCCTTAGCCTAATTAAAAGAGGATTAGCCACCATGGAGTTCCAGACCACTCCAGCGAGCAGCGCATCCGTTCCCCTTACTTTCTCAGGATAATCGCACCGCTAGGAACGACAGGAATGGTGAGAGGGGCTGTCTGGATTGACGCCCAGAAAACGAAGGGCGTGAGAGGAAGGACTGTAAGCTTCGGTCACTTTGACCATGAGAACAGGAACGCAACTGCTCATCCACACACTGCTCCGTCTCCTCAAAGGCCAGCATGCATAGTTTAAAAGAGGAAATGTACTATTTGGCACAACATACAATGTACTTGAGAACAAATGAACACCCGTTTGTTTTATAGACGTGTTTTTCTAACAGAACAGATGCAACATATGCGGAATGCTCATCTAGAAAAAGACAAAGGGACAGTGATTCACTGTTTATTTATTTATTCACTATTAACAGAATCAAATAAAAGATTTTGAATAAAAATAGAGGGTTTGCCTGTACAATTGAGATTATATGTCATGGTGCCATGTGTACTCACGGCTTAAATCATTATGCTTTGGTCATCTTTTCACTGTATATCAAATTTTGCCCTCACAATGGAGTGGAACAATAAACATATATAACAAAAATCATAAGGTATGATGAAAAATTATATGTACTTTGTACGTGTCTAAATAATATGATAAATTGATTAATAAATAATAATTCATCAATCATTAATCATCATTAATCAATCAATCAAAAGACTCTCATATACGTTTTTTTTTCTTTCTATTCATTAAGGAATCCTGAAAAACATGTATAACAGTTTCCACAAAAATACTAGGCAACATTAATAATAAGAAATGTTCTTGAGCAGAAAAACGTATTAGAATGATTTCTGAAG
Organism: Sinocyclocheilus rhinocerous; assembly: GCF_001515625.1. Classification (NCBI taxonomy): domain Eukaryota; kingdom Metazoa; phylum Chordata; class Actinopteri; order Cypriniformes; family Cyprinidae; genus Sinocyclocheilus; species Sinocyclocheilus rhinocerous. Next base: position 287,369 of record NW_015647033.1, read on the forward strand.
GATCATGTGACACTAAATACAGTAATGGCTGCTTCAAATTTAGCTTTGCCATCACAGGAATAAATTACATTTTTAAATATATTAAAATAGAAAACAGTTATTTTAAATGGTCATAATAATCCACAGTATTACCGTTTTTACTTTATTTTTGATCAAATAAACGCAGTCCTGGTGAACATAACAGACTTTAAAAAAAAAAAAAATTTTTTAAATACTGTTAAGAAAACTGATAAATATTGAAGCAAATTGTAAAACAGTATAAAAATTAAAAATTAATCATCTTAATATGCGATTATGAAGTGATGCATAATTGCATTTTTAATTTATTGCCTTTTCTATTATCAACTGCCCTAATATACATTTCCCACAGAGAATAAATAAAATGTTTTTATGAAATTATTTTTTTGTGTGAAATTTTTGATTAATTTAATTTATTTTTAATGTATTTCAGATGTTATGTTTAATTCATATATCATAATATATCAATTTTGCAGTTGATTTAATGATTTTTGTAACGATTACTTTGTGGCAAAAGTAAGCCCCAATACCTCCTTTGAGTTTCTTTTCTCGATCATCTACTTTTAAGCATTAGACATTAGTAGATATTATATGGTTTTCCTAAATATCACCCACAAGAATAATGACAGTATTTTAATTTTCCAGTGAACTATTTCTTTAACAAGCTTCATATCCTTTATATACTTATAAAATAATATGCCATTTTATTGCTCTATTACTATTATATTTTAAATATAATAATCCACAGTATTACCGTTTTTACTTTATTTTTGATCAAATAAACGCAGTCCTGGTGAACATAACAGACTTTAAAAAAAAAAAAAATTTTTAAATACTGTTAAGAAAACTGATAAATATTGAAGCAAATTGTAAAACAGTATAAAAATTAAAAATTAATCATCTTAATATGCGATTATGAAGTGATGCATAATTGCATTTTTAATTTATTGCCTTTTCTATTATCAACTGCCCTAATATACATTTCCCACAGAGAATAAATAAAATGTTTTTATGAAATTATTTTTTTGTGTGAAATTTTTGATTAATTTAATTTATTTTTAATGTATTTCAGATGTTATGTTTAATTCATATATCATAATATATCAATTTTGCAGTTGATTTAATGATTTTTGTAACGATTACTTTGTGGCAAAAGTAAGCCCCAATACCTCCTTTGAGTTTCTTTTCTCGATCATCTACTTTTAAGCATTAGACATTAGTAGATATTATATGGTTTTCCTAAATATCACCCACAAGAATAATGACAGTATTTTAATTTTCCAGTGAACTATTTCTTTAACAAGCTTCATATCCTTTATATACTTATAAAATAATATGCCATTTTATTGCTCTATTACTATTACATATTCATCACTTTATTTTTGTTACTTAATTTTGCAGCTCAGTGTCTAGTGTCTCCTGAATTGCTTCTGTTAGAGTTGTTTGGAATGTCTATTAAACTAATGAATAGGAATGAAAATAAGGACAATGTGCAACACCACTCCATTGCACTAGAGGGCGACAATAATATTGTCTCAGTTTAAGTCCGTTTTACAAGTATTTGTTTCCCAGCATTGGAAGATCATTGCTGCGTCTCAATGTGCCTACTTTATACTACGCCCTGAAAGTATGTACTCTTTTGGAGAAGAAAAAGTACACACTTTTGAGTGTGTAGTAGGCAAGCTTTGGGACATACTATCACGTCACACAACTGCGTCTTTAAAGGACCGCTCTGTCGCACCTGTTACACGTACCCTGTCACTGTATACTGGCCTGTCAATCATCTTGTCACAGTTAACATCCTCCACATTTCATTTAATTTAACTTCCTACCGTACTGGAGAGAAAAGAAGTAGCTCGTTGATCTGCCAGTCGCGTGTCTTTCATGCAGAGAACTCTGCTCATAATTTTCTGCATAATGATGCATTTATAATTATAATTATAATAATAATAATTTATTACATTTATGTAGCGCTTTTCTAGGCACTCAAAGCGCATACTTTGTCAGGGGGTATCTCCTCATCCACCACCAGTGTGCAGCATCCACCTGGATGATGGATGATGGATGATCATTTAAAAGTTAACGACCAAATTGATCTTTATAAAAGTTCACATTGCTGTTGCAGATGAAATATAACACGGATAACAATAAATAAATATTTTTTACCAGGTTAAATGTTGATTATTAGTAACTCAAACCCCTTTTTGTAAACCTCTCTACCTAACCGTTGATCGTATGTAGTTTTTCTAACGCGTTTTATTCGTGTTTGTAGTTCTGGACCGAATCCTTCACCAAAGCACAATGGATTGTGGGCAATTTTAGCCATTTGAGTGTGCATGGAGCCACACTTCAAAAATCGACCTGCAATAGTAGACCATCCGGGGACTTTTGGCATACTCTTTTCAACATACTATGCTTTGGGACACGCTTATTCTAATCTCACATACTATTTAGGATGGATAATATGAACATTGAGACGCAGGGCATTTCTTTTTCTCATTGGGAGCAAACCGCTTTTTGAGGTCTGACTGAGCCACATTAAAATCGCATATAAGGTGTTATTTAAAACATTTGTACATGGAATCAATATACTGAGGATAGCAAATAATTTCCAACGTGAACATGATATTCAAGCGGAAATCCATCCTTTTACTTATAAAATGATTTTAAAACTGCCCTTACCCTAGTAATCAAAAACGACTGTGACTGGTCCATCCTGACGAGAGCTGAGAAAAGTAACAGATATGCAATAACAAAAGCTGACTTTGTGGTGTTTTAGCAGCAACCTGGACAATAATTTACACATTGATATTGTCACTGAAAACAGATCTAATAGTATTGACTGTTTTATTAATGAACGAGCCGCTGTTTTGAACATATCTATGCGCGACCGCTTGGTGGCTTTTTGGCGCGCTTTAATTGTTTCGATTCTCTGATTGGTGGAGATTTCTTTGCAGAGTTAAGGGTGATGTAGTTTCCACCCGGAATGTTAAGCACTATTATTTAAATTGACTGATGGCTTCAACCAAAGCATGTGCCATCGATTAACGACCTCTTCTTCTTCTTCTTCTTCTTCTTCTTCTCTTCTGTGGATTACTGGTGGGTTTTATTCCACTTTTGTTGCCATTTCCAATTGCAAGCTTCTTTAACTATAATGTTCCCTTCCATTCTGCTTAATACAATTGTAATAGAAGGACTGTTCAATATAAGTGCTTCTTTAGCGATTTTATCAGATTGATCGTTTCCTGGTATAGGTATATCAACATGTGCTGGTACCCATCCAAAATTAACTCCAGCTTGTCTTAATCTATATAATATATTCAGTGTTTCTATGAAAACTGATAAGTGATGCCATTGAATTTGAACATATCACAACCTTACTTGGCATCATCACTTCTTCTAACCAAGATCTGAACTGCAATTCTGCAGTGTATAGGCTATACTGAAGTCCCATCTGTTAACCTTTCATTCTTCCCTAATTTAAATTCTGGAATATAAAATACTGCTTCTGTATGACTATCACTGGGTTTTGTGATCCGTCTGTATATATTGGAAGAAATGCATAACAAACTGTTCTGATATATTCTTTGATATTAATCCCATTCTGTTCTTTTTGAATACTGTCATGAATCTGTAAATCAACTTCAGGTTGACTGAATAACCACGGAGAAATTGTTACTGTTGAACTAAATGTTATTTTAGTGATATTTCTGTAGCCCATTCACTAATTTCCTGCTACTAAAGAATCTTTCCCTGGTTTGGGAATAGGAATTATAACAAACTTGTTTCCAGCATAAGGGCAGTTGTCCTTCCACCCATTTTTTTATTAAAAAATCCAATATTTTTAAGTATTACTTCATCCATATGTTTAATCAATAATATAACAAAAAAAATTTTTTTGAAGCAGTACTTCTAACTCTCATTAGCACTCTTTTTAGTTCCCACATTTTAAAAGTAGCATCTACAGCAGTTTGACTATTAGTTTTTTTTATCTCGATGTTGCTTTAAAATTTCCTCCCTTCTTCTCTTGTAGTTTTTTCTGTGTGCTTTTTTGAAAGGTGTAATCTAACAGCTCAGCTTTTTCCTCCTTATTCACTGCTGTTTCCCCTTCCCCTGCTAGAACTAGAATATCCTGATTTATATAAACACCAACCATCTTAAGGACGCTCCATACTTTTCCCAACTGAGTTCTTCTTATTGTAGAGCAAAATGATTGTCAATATTTCCTTTTAGCTTGCTTAATTATCTTCCTCGCCTGTGCCCATTTCCTTTGGTGGATTAATAAGGTTGTTGGTATTAATGTTTTATGAATGCCTTATTTCTTTTCTTAACTGCTTGATGCAATCTTCATCCTACTTTTCCTTCTGACTTAGGTATTCCTCAGCTGCTTTTTCAATAATTGAATCTATCACAACATAAATCTATATCATCATCCAAATTAAAATTCAATATACCATCATCAATGCATGACTTGTTAAATTCATCCCAGTCAGCTTTATCAAACCTCCACCTAGTTTGTTTGATCTTATTTTGTTTATAAATTTCCATTCTTATAGTACAATTTATTGGAAAATAATCACTCCCTAACGTTGAGTGATCTAAAGCGTCCTATTTAGCTTCAGGAACAATTGTCAGATCTAAACAATAAGTTGATAAATCCCTTATATTGACTCTAGTTCCTTTATATCATTTAAACATACTAAACCTTTTTCCGCCATAAACTCTTCATCTACCCCTCCATTAATATCTGTACATAAACTTCCCCAAAGTGAATTATGAGCATTAAAATCCCCACACCATATCAAATCCCCAGCTTTAGCTGTTACTATATTCAGTTCCTCCAGTGTTAACTGATGCACGAATTTTAAAAGTTTATTTAAAAAGGGGTCATATGATGCTGCTAAAAAGAACATTATTTTGTGTATTTGGTGTAATGAAATGTGTTTATGCAGTTTAAGGTTCAAAAAACACATTATTTTCCACATACTGTACATTATTGTTTCTCTTCTATGCCCCGCCTTTCTGAAACGCGTCGATTTTTACAAAACTAATCGGTCTGAAAAGCGAGGTGTGCTCTGATTAGCCAGCTATCCAGTGCGTTATGATTGGCCAAATACCTCAAGCGTGTGACGGAAATGTTACGCGTAGACATGTGGGGGCGTGTTAGAACGAGCCGTTTTAGGTAGGCGTGGTTGACTCTTAACTTTTATAAAGAATATCTCTTTGGATTTGAGACTTTAGTCTTTGCAACTTTACAGATCTTCTTTATGCACCAAGAGCTTGTAACACTCCAGAGATAGGAAAAATTTAAATCGCATCATATGACCCCTTTAAAAGTCTGTCTATAAGTTATCGTCAAAATCGCTTCCGCTTTCTTACCCACTTCCATTTTATGGTCACAGACAAGAGTAAAGCCCGCCCACCATTCAACTGATGGCTAATTATTGGGCAGGACTGCAAGGATATGATGACTCTCATCCCACAAAAGCAGTACTGCAGGAATGCTGGGAAAATGGAAGAAATTTAAAGGAAAACTTTGGTCGGATTGGAAACAACGTAGCAAAAGAGTTAGAAGTGTTTAACTTGCGAGAAGAAGAAGCCCGCCCATCAACACTCCAAGCCAAACCCAGAGCGAGAGGGGGCTGAACCTCACGCAGAATCCGATCTGTCCCGTGCAGAAAAACACTAGAGAGGCGATCTCCTGCTGGAAGTGCTTATTAAAAGATCTGCTCCATATCAGCCCCGAATAATTCAAAGATATCGCCTACAATGGAAGATGGCAGGGAAACAGCTGCGATGAGAAAGCAAAAACGGAAGGATCGACAAATAGGTTGGCTACTACTGAATTATTATTATTATTTAATATCACGTGTTTGCACCGTTGTGTGCGTTGGATATACGCTGCATTCAGTTGGCATATAATACGAATAAGCCATACTAAATGTCTCTGTGTATTGTCTTTAAAAAGATTAAAAATGCATTAGAAAATATATAAACATTGGAAGCACGTCCATGCTCCCTTTTTTTCTTCAGGGTCTGTTATTTTTGAGAGTGCAGCATGGGTGTGTCTTTATGCCCTCTGTGCCAAACTGGGCAACAACAGGTGCTCATACCCCAACGATATTAAAATAAGTCCTGTAGCACTATACAATCCAAGCACTTGTGTTTTCATCAGAACAATCACCTGTGTTTTGCTGTTTATTTCATTTATTATTTTTGTTGTTTGTTTAGGCTCTGAATTGATCTCACAAAATAATAAAGGTATACTGATGAAAAAATATGATGTAGTATAGTATAATATAGTGTGGTGCAGTATAGTGTAGTACTGAATGGTATAGTGTCTCATATAGTAGCCTATAGTATGGTGTGGTTTAGTAAAAGCAGTAAAAATTGCATATAAATGTCTAGAATTATTCTGATTATTTGTGCTGAACAACATGCAGTTAAAAAATTGTGTTGGGAAACACTAGGACTTTATTTTGGAATAACCAAAATGTACCTTGAATTATAGTGTATTAAACACAAACATAACTTAAATAGATCTACAAATGCATGGAGTTTTATATCATGTTTCTGGTGTTCAAAGATCTCGGCTGTAATGTAAAGGTTGCAAGGTTAGTACCAGTCAGGGATGATTTAATCATTCTACAATTGCTGTGATCATTGTCCTGCTCAATAATCATATCCAGCATTCAATCTTACTTTGCTCTGACTGTCGCAGCAGTTAATGTAATTTACTCTGGATGGATCTGCTGAAGGAAATGTGTTATCTCTTATTAGGGCTGATGGGCTTGTAGACTAATGGTTTTAGGCCATACATACAGTAGCCTCTTACAGTTACATTTCTCTATAGATTGGTGGTGTCACACAAATGATGATACTCAAGGTAGGTAAGGTTCGAAAGTAAAGCAATGGCAGTTTTGTTTGTTAATTTCTGTTTTTAACGGTAGGGAAGCGTTCATTTGCTATATGTGTGGCTTATCGATGTGGTTGAATGGCTATGAAATGTTAATGTGCTGATGAAGTTCCTTGGTTCATAAGCAAACTAGTGCTATAATGCGTGCACTTCAGCTTGAAGCTAAAAGATTGAGTGTTTTTGCATCTTTGAACTCATTTAACCCATCATTTTTGTGTTACAGTGGGTTAATGGGCATTTATGTGTCTTTTTATCTTTTTTTATTGTGTAGTAATATAATAAAAGTTTATGCATATGCACATTTGCTTTGCTTTACAGCCTTGGAGAATGCAGACAGTGACATTGGCTTGTGTGGTTGGATCCTGGTGCTTTTCTCCATCCTGCTCACATTGCTGACGCTGCCTCTCTCCATATGGATGTGCATTAAGGTACTTTGTGATGGTCCTTTCATTAGTGTGATGTCATACATCTGTCATACACCTTTTCCTTTAAATCTTTGTATATCAGGGTTCCCATGGTCATGGAAAACCCTGGACATTTTGTTTTAAAAATGTGAATTCCATGCATAGAAAAAAAAGAAGATTGGAGGGGGTGCACCTATAAAAAAAATCTAAAATTGTTAAGCCGATCATTAATGTTTTGGCATTAAATGGCCTATAATATATGATATGATATGATATGATATAATTAATTAAAATTAACACTAATCAGACATTTTGAATGCTACAAGTGAATTTAGACATCACAACATTATAATATACTGTGTATTCATTTTGAGATTTGCAAAAGATTGCATGATATTTTTTTATAATTGCAATGTTATTCAATTATTAGCATTATTAAAGATTAATATAAGTGAGAGTTTGATCACAGCAAAGGTAATCTAAATGTAGTTAAGCATGTAATTTCCAGTACTGACTGATATATCTGTTATCAGCTGATACTGATAAATTAAAGAAAAAAAGATTACAACCAATATTACACCTATAAATTGTGCATCCCTAAAGATTTTCTAGTTATGTTCCGCTCTAAAATGATTCATTAGCTAGAAATTGCATTTCATGAGGGCAAACTCTATAAACTGATTTTACAATCCTTGTTGGAAATCATAAACAATTGGAAAAGTTGTGAAAATTCATTGGTCAAAAGGTGTGGGTATATTTAAGTTGTGTTGATCATTCCCTTATCCCATATCATAACTTTGTGCCACATTTTTTCACACCAGATTGGAGTGTTTTTCATAGGAAGTGAGAAGTCCTATAATCTTTATCTTTATCATCTTTATCTTTATAAGAAAGATGATGAATGCATGATAAAGGTTGCCATTCAACATCTAAATGATATAATTGGGGGCCGTTTTACCTTCTGCTGTTTTAAACTGCTGTAGTTTTGAGATAAAAATACTTCTTGTTCCTACAGATAGTGAAGGAATATGAAAGGGCAATAATCTTTCGTCTGGGACGCATTTTACGAGGAGGAGCCAAAGGACCAGGTAAAAGAAAACAAATCAATATGATTTGATCGTTCTGATTTAATCACTGCTAGTGGTTTAGGCATCTCATGTGATAATGATCCTGCTCCTGCTGTCTGTAATCAGTGATCACACTTGTGTTGTTTTTGTTGTGTGTGTGTGGTTAAATGTGACACTTTTTGCAGTCTACTTGTTTGCATTTGTGCTGTGGCCATCCACCACAATGATGGCTTGTCACAAGTTGAAAAAATAAAACCACTTGTGTTGTAGTCGAGAAACAGAAGTGATCTGTTTTGCATTTCCGCTGACCTGAATAAACCACATTTTTTTCAGGATCACACTAGCATTAATTTGAGTATGCTATAAAGGCACAAAAAGGCACGCCTTACTCAATCATATGCAAATGTAATAGAGAAATTGATTATATTCAGGAAATATTTTTCCAGTAAGCACATGTGATTTCCTGAGGCATCTGTAAAAGATCATATTACCTGTAAAGCATCACGTTTTATTTCAGTTGTTTATTTCAAGGGCACATAATGTTCTTGCATAACTTTTCATAGTCTTTACAGTTAGATAGTAATAGCTATATAAAAAGGTATTAACGTCTGAGATTGTAATGTCAGGTTATAATGTCATAACCTGCTCTGTACTCTAGCCTTTTAAGCCATAAAAGTCATTTGACCAGATGTCTAATTACCATCCATTTTGTTTGTGGCCCTTTTGCCATGATGTCACGTATTTCATTGAGGATTTTGGATCAGGTTTCATGCAGTGCTGTGGTTGTTACGGTGATTATGCCATTTTCATGGAGGTTGATCTTGGTGACTGGTTATATTTCTGTTTGCATTTCTTTGTCTTCTCCTCCTTCTCTTTCTATTCTTTCTATTCAGCAATTTAATTAAATTCAGACCACTTAACTGATGGGTTCCATCCGACTTCATTTCAGCCTCAAAGTGAGGTCACATTTATTGTTGCGCTGTCAAATTTCACAGGCAAAATCCAGTCATTTGAGTAGGAATCCATGCGATCGCGAGTTTCATCTGAGGGTGAAAAAATTCCTCACACAGATTTCGCTCATGTTCAAGTTGCCGCATTTGCAAACAGAAAGCTGCTTGGTTTGGAAGTGCCTTCATTGTGAACTGTCTTTCATACATTTCATACATCATACTTTTTTTTTTAAAGGGGTCCTATTATGCTCTTTTACAAAGTCTTGATTTTGTTTTGGGGGTGTACTAGAACAGGCTCTCATACTAGGTTGTTCGAAAAACACATTATTTTTCACATATTTTACATTATTACAACACCTCTCTCCCCAGTCTGGCATGAACGGCTCGAATAGTTCCTGTATCAAATGAAGGCCCGCCTTCTGAAATATGAAATGTGCTGTGATTGGTTAGCTGGGCCAGTGTGTGTTCTGATTGGCACCACTCGGCGCCTGCTGGTCGGGAAATGTCATGCCCCTTACCATAGCCGCCTGCGAGCTTCAGTGTAAATATTGCATCAAAATCAAATCAATTTGAGCACGATTTAAACCCGGATGATTGATGATCTTTTGAAGAGATTTAATATCAAAGTTTGAAAATGTCCTATCAGCTTGCATTGTTAAAACGTTTTGCATTCAGTGAGTAACCAACAATGATTGACTGTGGTTGCAGTTCTTTTTTCATGCTTTTTTTGCTTACTGAATTGTGACGGTTCTTAAATGAAAAAGGCTTACCTAAAACAAAATTTTGCTGCTTTAGTGAACAGTGACATTTTCTTTAGAAAATTCAAATTTCTATACCTGAAGTTATATAGATTTTATAGAGTTAATGACACTGCGCAGTGGCTGTGCTTGTGTTGGTGTCTCTGGTGTGTATTGGTTTGTGCTGTGTTTGGGAATATGAATCCGCAGGGCTTTCCCTCCAGGAATGAACTTATGAGGGTAGTGTCTATTATTAGTGTTGGTCCACCGACTTAATCCCTCTTGTGCAATGAAAGTCAACAGAGGCTTTTCACTGTGAGCTTTCTATATCAAAATCTTTTCAGTATGTTTGGGGCAATACATTTGGCTAGATGCCATTTATACTATAGGTCTGAAAAGAAAGCTTGATTTCTTGGTCCTCTTTGAGGCCACAGGGGTCTGCAAACAATCTGCTGTGGGCTCCTCCTCCACAGCTTTATTTAAGGGTGGAATGTGAGTGGAATTTTCCACAGTAGACTATATACAAACCTCTGAACAAATCCTGATGACTCTCTAGAAACCTCCCAGTTTTGTTTAGAAACTGCAGGGATGACTAATTGAACACATGAACCACTACTAAAGCTCAAGCACACACACACAGACACACACACACACACACACACACACAGACCTACTTGTTTTCCAACCGTTCTCATTGTCCTGTTTTTTTTGTTTGTTTTTTTTTGCAGCCTTTTGATTCTATACTCTGCATTTTTTTTGCCCAGGCCTGCCTTTTATATATATAGAAAAATGTTTTTCTTTAAAATATTTATTATATTAAATATTTGTTTATTAACTATACTATACATTTATATAGTTTTTTAAAAAGAAATTAAAAAAGCAACAATATACGTTTTTTTCATTGATACAAAAAAGGTTCTTTCAAATAAATTTTGATCTTTTGAACTTTCTATATAAAATGGTTTCCACAAAATATTAAACCGCACATCTGTTTTCAACAACAAGAAATGTTTCTTGAGCACCAAATCAGCATATTAGAATGATTTCTGAAGGATCATGTGACACTGAAGACTGCAGTAATGGTTGCTGAAAATTCAGCTTTGCCATCTGTAAATTACTGATAAATCACTGTTAATAGATTACTTTTTAAAATCATTCACCGAAAAACTAATCCTATAAACTGATGTAACTGCTGTACTGTGAAGCATCAAAGCAGTTGTCAGTGCGATCATTTATTATACTCGTGAATGCAGTCAGCTGAAGCATTGAAGATCAGCCCTGTTTCTGAGAGTTACTGATTATGATGCTCTGAGTGTCTGCTGCTGTTAAATCTTTTATCATATGTGTGTGTCTTACACAGGTCTTTTTTTCATCTTGCCGTGCACAGACAGCTTTATCAATGTCGATATGCGCACCATCACCTTTGATATCCCCCCTCAGGAGGTGAGATCACACACACAAACACTGATCCTCAACTTCAACCTCTGTTTTAACACATGAACAGCATCAATTTAATGGTGAAGTATGCCATCTTTACAATGTTAAAGGGGTCATATGATGCTATTTTAAAGATCATTATTTTGTGTATTTGGTGTAACAGAATATGTTGACATGCTTTAATGTTCAAAAAACACATTATTTTTAAAATACTGTACATTATTGTAGGTCCTCTATGCCCCACCTCCACACAGTTTAATGTACAGGGACTATAAGTAAACCATTTGTAGAATGACATCCTAAAAAGTGCTTTTTGGATCTTTTTTTTTTTTATAAATTAATTATATTTTTATTTGATTTGATTTTTTTTATTATATATATATATATATAATAAAAAAATATAATCAAATAAAAATATAATTAATTATGATATATCAGGATTCTGTGATGAATAGAAAGTTCTACAGAACAGCATTTATTTGAAATAGAAATAATTTGTAACATTATAAATGACTTTAATGTCACTTTTGATCAATTTCATGCATTCTTTCTGAGCCCAAACTTTTGAATGGTAGTGTATCATGGTTTCCACAAAAATATTAAGCAACACATCTGTTTTCAACATTGATAATTATAAGAAATGTATCTTTAGCAGCAAATCAGCATATTAGAATGATTTCTGAAGGATCATGTGACACTCAAGACTGCTGAAAACTCAGCTTTGCCATCACAGGAATAAATTACATTTAAAA
>NW_015647033.1:300504-301717 GCF_001515625.1 Sinocyclocheilus rhinocerous
CACTCCAAAGAGAAAGGAAAACTTGAAATCGCATCATATGACCCCTTTAATACATTTGCCACACAGTTTAATGTACAGGGACTATAAGTAAACCATTTGTAGAATGACATCCTAAAAAGTGCTTTTTGGATCTTTTTTTTTTTTATAAATTAATTATATTTTTATTTGATTTGATTTTTTTTATTATATATATATATATATAATAAAAAAATATAATCAAATAAAAATATAATTAATTATGATATATCAGGATTCTGTGATGAATAGAAAGTTCTACAGAACAGCATTTATTTGAAATAGAAATAATTTGTAACATTATAAATGACTTTAATGTCACTTTTGATCAATTTCATGCATTCTTTCTGAGCCCAAACTTTTGAATGGTAGTGTATCATGGTTTCCACAAAAATATTAAGCAACACATCTGTTTTCAACATTGATAATTATAAGAAATGTATCTTTAGCAGCAAATCAGCATATTAGAATGATTTCTGAAGGATCATGTGACACTCAAGACTGCTGAAAACTCAGCTTTGCCATCACAGGAATAAATTACATTTAAAAATATGTTTGAATAGATAAGTTATTTTAAATTGTAATAATATTTCACAATATTACTGAGAAAACATTTTAAAAAAAGTAAAAAATCAAACACTACTGGTAAAAAACTTTTTACCAGTAGTGTATGTTTGTGTTTGGTTTCCTTGTTTTTGCAGAATATCACCCAGATGATGTTTTCCATTAAATAGTCTTTGTGCATTCATCCTGATAGGTGCTGACAAAGGACTCTGTGACAGTGAGTGTAGATGGTGTAGTCTACTACCGTGTGCAAAACGCAACACTGGCAGTAGCCAACATCACCAATGCTGATGCAGCCACTCGTCTGTTGGCACAGACCACCCTGAGGAACGTGTTGGGTACAAAGAACCTGGCAGAGATCCTGTCTGACCGGGAGGAAATCGCCCACAGTATGCAGGTAACACATGAAACTACACATACAAAACAAGAGTTATACTTTTAAAGGGGTCCTATTATGCTTTTTCACTTTTTTAATTTTAGTCAGTGTGTAGTGTGTATGTTTGGGCATAAAAAAAGATCTAGAAATTTACAAATCTCAAAGTCCACTCCAAAGGGAGATATTTAGTTTTTTAAAAATCCCTTTTCAAGAACTACAACGAACGGCTCGTTTGGACTACAGCATTTGTTTTCCGGG
>NW_015647033.1:301839-316496 GCF_001515625.1 Sinocyclocheilus rhinocerous
TAAAAAAAGGTTGGGAAACACTGTTCTAGTACACCCCCAAAACAAAATCAAGACTTTGTAAAAGAGCATAATAGGACCCCTTTAAAGGAATAGATTACCCAAAAATAAAAATTTGAGCTTATTCTCTTACTGAATTGGTTTGGGCTAGACCTGATTCAAGCAGACATTGTATACCTTCAGGCAGTGCATTCACCGTAGCTTAGCCGAGACGCTGACTTATCCAGCTCGACTGCACTGCTAGCGCCTTCCTCAGTTCGCACGTGGCCTGCCATTCGCTCATTAAAAAACTGGGGAACATTCTTCATGACAGGCACACTTGGCACAGCGCTTCAAACATGAGGAGCATGAGCCATGAGGAATCTCTGAGAAGAAGTGTTCAGACTTGACTCTTTGTTGTTTTCTCTAGTCCACACTAGATGATGCCACAGATGACTGGGGTATTAAAGTAGAACGTGTGGAGATTAAGGATGTCAAACTGCCCCTGCAGCTCCAGAGGGCCATGGCGGCAGAGGCTGAAGCAACCAGAGAGGCCAGAGCTAAGGTAACATGCTTTTGATATTTAGTAAGGGCTGCTGTTACTCATTTCACATGGAAACATATTTCACATAGTTTTATTATATTTTTTAAAGCATTAAAGACTTATGTATAGTGCACAACACTTAAGATTCTGGTGTACTATTTAATATTATAATATTCATTATGTGGAAGGATATAACAAGATTTTGCTGGCAAACACATATTAATCATCCTCTCATGTACATGCATGTACATATTGTAGACCAAATCATTGTGTGTGTGGGAGCTGAATGCAAACATTCATTGCTCTGAGGCAAGACCACCGCAATACTCTCATAGGAAGACGGAAGTGACAACTCCTTTCCTGTTTCTGGGTGTATTTCCCACTAATGTGTCCAAAAACCATGAAAAAAACTATACAAGACAGAAAGAAACCTGACCCAAACTCATCTCAAGTTATTCCAAACCTGTATGAGTTTGTTTCTTCTGTTGAGCACAAAAGAAGAATTTAGGAGATCAAACAGTTGACCGTAGCCATTGACTTCCATAGAATGGAAAAATAATCGGAACAACTTGAGGGTGAGAAAATTCTTTTGACAGAATTTTCATTTTTGTGTGAACTATCCCTTAAAATACAAGTTCACTTGCAGTAAAACTTTGGTTTAAATATGGTTTGTTCTGACTCTCGGGAATGTATACTCTCGGTCATAAAGCAAAACCAGGCGAGTTGCTTAAAGGAATAGTTCACCCAAAAATGGCAATTTGCTGATAATGTACTCATCCTCAGGCCATCCAAGATGTAGATGAGTTTGTTTGGAGAAATGTAGACATTATATCACTAACCGACTGTTTGCAGTGAATGGGTGCCGTCAGTATGAGAGTCCAAACAGCTGATAAAAACATCACAATAATTCACAAGCAATCCACACGCCTTCAGTGCGTGTTTGTAAGAAACAAATCCATCATTAAGGCATTTGAACTTTAAAGTGTAAAAATACCAGTCCATAATCTATAATAATGCTTCCTCCAGAGGAAAAGTCCATTTCCTGTTTTTCTCTCACATCAAAATCCACCAACATATTTGTTTAGAACTGTTTCAGACTGGTTTACTTGTAAGCAGTGCTTGATCTGTGCACATTTCACTCCTGATTCAGACAAGATGACTTTTCACTGGAGAAAGCATTTTTATGGATAGAGGAATTAATTGATGGACTGGAGTTGTGTGGATTATTGTGATGTTTTTATCAGCTCTTTAAACTCTCATTCTGACGGCACCCATTCACTGCAGAGCATCTATTGGTGAGCAAGTAATCTAAGGCAAAATTTCTCCAAATCTGTTCCAATGAAGAAACAAACACATCTACATCTTGGATGGCCTGAGGGTGATCATATTTAGGTGAACTATTGCTTCAAAGGAACGATGAGATAGCTCAAAGTATGACTGTAGGGCAAAGAGTGGGCGTCAAATTGAAACTGGGTTAAGGGGTGGAAGTTTTGTGTGGTATACAAGGTTTGCTAAATCAAGACATGCATGGTTTTTTTTCACACCGCCCTCTGCTGTTTGTAGGTGATAGCCGCTGAGGGAGAAATGAATGCGTCACGGGCACTGAAGGAGGCATCTCTGGTGATCGCAGAGTCCCCCTCTGCTTTGCAGCTGCGCTACCTCCAGACCCTCAACACCATCGCAGCGGAGAAGAACTCCACCATCATTTTCCCTCTGCCTATTGACATGATGCAGTCCTTTGTGAAGCACTGAACTAAGAGCCACATAAAACTACCTACACACACTCACACATACAGATGCATCCATGCAGAAATGAACAGACTGATGTTATATAACATGCACTCATGTGAGTATAATGTACAACCGGGTCCAGAAGTCTGAGACCACATTGAATTCTGGTATTCAATTTTTGAAAACTTAAAACTAAGAAACATCATTACTTGAAGTGAAGAAGAAATATGTGAGGTTGTATTTGAGTTGTAAGTCACTAATCAAATACGTGAAAATTGTTCATCAAATTGGTAATCATTTGACTCTGTACAGACAGTCAGATGTTCAAAATGCTCTTGGGATCATCTCAAATAATTCTGGAGAAGATGTTCATCAAGTTTTACACAAATTTGTGGAGGTCATGCAGCTTGAGTGCTGCTGTTTTTGAAATATGCATTCTAAAGCCCATGCACGTATTTAAATTTTAACCACTCAAATTGTTATTCTGATAATGTACTATATTAGAAAAATGCAAAATAGAAACATTTTCACTAGTGGTCTCATATTTGGACCCTACTGTACATACACCACATAAGCACAGCCTGATGCGTGATCTGTAGATGTTCCTAGTAAAGACCTGTTCACTGTCTGAAGGAAATTTGATACAGCCAAACAATATGAAAGTCATAAAATATTTGCTAAATAAGAGGCCATTAAAAAAAAAAAAAAAATCACATTGTTGCTTTGTTTTAAACCTTTTTTAATGCAATGAAGTGAATAGACCTTACAAAATGAAATTGTGTACAATTTATCTGGTTGTAACAAAAAGATACAGACCAGAGGTGGTTGATCTTTTAGTTACTGAATATTGCAATGTGATGTTTGGCTTTTTGGTTGACAGTTTATGGAACATCTCCTGGTCACATGAGTGCATGTGTGTGTGTTTCAGGCATATGTAACCTAACCTGCTTGATTACCAAACAGATAATACACCGTCTAAGGAATATGTGGATAGTATCAGGTGTCAAAACATGAAACTGACAGCTGTGCTTATTGTGCCTACCAGTTTTTCTCACCTTCCTGAACCTTTATTAATGCTGACCGTCAATATAAAAGCCTTAAGCCATATCCATTTCAATTACCGAATTAATATGTACAGGTTTACATGATGTTGGTTGATTTTTAAAACCACAATGCATTTATACATCCATTTCCTGTCACATTAATATTTTATCGCTTGGTTTATGAAATCTTCTATCTTACTGTTTTATCTACTAGACATTTACATACATGTAATATATTTTTTTACATCAGACTGCAGCTGAAAACAAATTAAGCCTATAGAGGTCAATGTTTGTGCTTTTAATGACTGTATTTGCTGCTTCAAATACCAGAGGATGGAATTACAAAGACTTGTCAAAGATGTGAAATTAGTGTCAGTGCTGCTTAGGACTGTTTTAAGGTTTCAACAATATTTTGAAATATTTGTATTTCACCATGTATCAGTCTATCACAATTATATATGTAATTGTTTGTTCTGTCATTTAACTGATGTATGCTGAATATCACATTTGTTGTTTTGTCCAGCTCACTTTTATGTACATTGTAATATTGAATGTTTTTGTTTGCATATTTCCGATGTGTGATTTTCCCATTCCCTTCAGTAAATCATAATGTGTAATCTTTCTCATAACTTGTAAGTACATACACTCTTTATTTACCCAGACTGCTATTAATATGATGCATAAATCAGTCTTTGAAGAACACTCTGGAAACATTTTGGGGTTGTGGTTCTTTATTGTATTTATTGAATTAAGTAGTAAAACTGGGAAATCATTTTTTTTTTCCCTGGTAGAGAAGGATTTGCGAAAGCAGGAGTATCTGGAATAAGTTGCTGTACGAGTCTTTAGCAAATATCAAAGGCAGCCAATCTCTGCACTATGAGGTATACCATTTTATCTGATCTTCAGGCAGTTAACCTTCCCATATGTTAACAATGATCTAAAGCAGCCCCTAGAAATATACAGTAGACCTTTATCCATTCAGTCTCATGATCGCTTATGTAGGAATAAGTTGGATCTCTAGGCCTCTTACAAGACATGCTCCTTTAAAACTCCAGCATTCTGGTTATGGATTTAGCCGTCTTAAATTAAAAAGCATTCCAAGAAATGGCTATTTTAAAATCTAAAACCACGGGAATGGCCTTTTTTAGACTTGAATTAAAAAAAAAAAAAAAACAGTATTAGTTTCTTTGAAAAAGTTTCGCAGCGCCCTCTGCCTGTAGAGGGATGTCATTGCTCAGATGGACCAAGGCTGTGTTTGGAATGAATACTAGCTTACTACTTACTGAATACTGCTCAGTATGTACTGCATTCTGCCTAATTAAAAATAGCAGGTGAAAAAGGTATTACTTCACAGTAAGCGTTTGAAACAATAGTATGTTACTTTGTTGTCACAATACACATTTAAACAGCAAATGATGGTAAATGAAAATTAAACATTTTAAATGTATTATGCTTTGCATTTTTAAGCCAGTTTTGTGTTAACTGATAAAGCAATCAGTCATTTAAAAAATAAAATAATATAACTGATATTACCCTCCGGAATGCTCAAGTGTTAGTTAGTATTTTTTATATACTACTATACTTTTTATTAATATCTTGAATTATCGTTTATATTTTCAGTTTTCATTTTAGTTTAATTTTAGTAGTTTTGCTATGTGATTTTGTCATTTTATTTTTTGATTGTTCATTTTTATATTTTTATTTCAATTTTATTTTTAGTTATTTCCAGTGAGTAATTTCCCCCTTTTTTCAGTTAGTTGCCAAAGCAACATTTCTAATTTAAAAAAAAAATTTAGTTCAAGTTCTTTATCCAATATTTATTTTTATTTTATTTTAGCTTTATTTTGAATTGTTTCATTTACAGCAATTTAGTTTTAGTTAGCAACAATTGTAGAACATTTTGGGATACAATGTTTAACACGGCATGCTTTGTCGTATACTGCACACTTTGGCAAATGTAGTAAGGTACAAGGGTATTTCATGCATATAAAAATGTGCATACTGTACACACACTATAATATACTTACAGAATAGTATGCTAGTATGCTATTCTGAACACAGCCAAGCAATGAGTTTTAGATGGAAGAGCGACAAGGTGGAAACGCCTCATATCTAGGCTACCATTAGGTCAGTATTTATGATCTATGATCAGTATTTTAATAGCAAAACAAGTAGTATTGCTAGTAAAACTCTTAATACTGGTCACATAAAAAAGGTTTATAAAAAAAGGAAGGCAAAAAGATGTCTAACAGATTTTGACGATGATATCCCTGTATATTTTCTTATACAAGCTCATGCACTTCAGTATCATAAGGTGTGCAGACCAAACATAACAATCTAAAAGCTTTAAAAGTCTTTAAAACATCGCTGAGCACAGGAAGAAAACACTTAAATACAGAAGTAACGAGGTGAAGAGTGGCCTTATAGAGTTGCCTTATGTTTGGTGACTGAAGCTCAGGGCAGTAAAGTGCTCTTTTTAAAAATTGCCTTTTGATACTGACTCAGGACCAGCTTCGGTTTTTTGAATCCATGATTAAACCCTGATAAGCATCAAATTGGCATCTTATCTGTATCTAAGGGCAACTTTGATCAACTTGCAGTAAGGCAGAGGGGTTTAAAGGTCAGGGGTGACAGCTCAAAGTTTAGATCTCCAGCTCGGCCATGGCCCGCTCCAGGGGGTCAGTGCTCCAGTAGTCATGGTCCCAGCCCAGGAACCAGCCTGTGAAAGTGGGCGGCTCGAAGCCCTGTTTAATCTTCACGATGGGTGTGCGCGGGTCACGGTTGGCTGGGTCCGTCTCGATGTATCGGGCAGCTGGAGAAAGACAGCAAGTTTAATATGGGATTCATAAAAGGACGCATTATAAAGTGTTTTGGGATTTCAAAATAAGCTCATGTTTCTATCTTCCTTTCTATCTTGTACACATTATCGCCACCTACTGGACTGTAGCATCGACCACAGACAATATTAACTGAATAAATCTGTCATAAGATACAGTATTCAAAAGTTTGAGTCAATAAAAGAAATAATTTTGATACATTTAATATGTCCTTGCTGAATACAAGAGACAGTAAAGACATCTATAATGTTATAAAATATTTCCAATTCAAATAAATGCTGTTCTTTTTAATCTTCTATTCAACAAAGAATTATGAAGTGCATTTTTTCCCCCAGAAAAATATTAAACAGTTAAACTGTTTACAGCTGATAATATTAAAAGTTCCTTGAGCACCAAAACAGCATATTAGAATAATTTTGAATGAATGAATTCATCCATTATAAATATTGCAGTTTTATCCAAAATAAATATTGTCAGTTTTTATCAGAATTAAAGATTAAAAATCACTTGGATAAACAAGAGTTGCATTGTGGGATACAGTATTCCCTGCAATTTTCTGTTGTATACGTCACATGAGGAACGTAGTATGTCATTTGATTATTCTACACAAAGAACAAATATTTGCATACTGAGCACATTATACATACTAGTGTAGTAGAAGCAGTATGGTAATATGCTATTTATTTTTTATACTTTATGCAGTGAAATTATGATTATAAGTTTAAAGCATTTTAAGGAGTCTTACCTGAAGTCATCGCCTCAGTCTTCTCCTCATCGTGAGCTTCATTACCAATCCAAACAAACACCTGCAAAACACATCAAGATTCATTTCATTTCCCTGTGATGCGTTATTAATTCATTAAACGTCAGTTGTATGTCATTGCATTAATAAGAGAGTCGTTCTATCATGCATGTCATTAAGAAAAGACAAGCATGATACAAAATTCAGCTGAACTGCCAAAAATGTAATGATTAACCATCTATTTGGAAATTGTATTGAATCCAGAGGGGTTCAAGGTTTGGCCAATGAGCTTCTGCAGTTAAGTCTCTGCCGTTTGATGCCGTAACTACACACGGCCATTCAAAACTATGTATTTCTGATATAATAACATTTGCAAGCCATATAAAACCGTTTCCTGGTCACATGCTTCCATTGATATGAATGAGAATATGTAGCACTCCCTTTATATGTGACCCTGGACCACAAAACCAGTCATAAAGGTCAATTTTTCGAAATTGAGATTTATAACTCATATGAAAGCTGAATAAATAAGCTTTCCATTGATGTATGGTTTGTTAGGATACAAGATACAACTAAAATCTGGAATCTGAGGGAGCGAAAAAAATCAAAATATTGAGAAAATCGCATTTAAAGCTGTCCAAATGAAGTTCTTAGCAATGCATATTACTAATCAAAAATTAAGTTTTCATATATTTACAGTAGGAAATTTACAAAATATCTTAATGGAACATGATATTTCATTAATATCCTAATGATTTTTGGCATAAAAGAAAAATCAATAATTTTGACCCATACAATGTATTGTACAAATATACAAATATAATACATTTTGTGGTCCAGGGTCACATTTGTGTTTATTATAGCATTAAATTAGCTATATTATCTATGGTCCAGGGTCACATATATGAGAGCTCCTTGATTACAACACAAGTATGTAAAGTAGAACAATCCTTTTAAAGTAGTCAGTTTACCTGATCCCAGGTGTCCAGGATCATGACATCATCTGTAGCCAGGTCCTCTTGAGTCATCTCTCCAGGAACTTCTTCAATCTGCATGGATATCAATGCATCCATAATGAATGCCTATTTATTATACTTCACTGACAATATACTTAAATCAGGGCAGGCAAAAAATCTGGGCGTGTTACTCACAATGAAACGCCCAGTTTTGTTTGAGCAGGCAAACAGTCGTGGCGGGTGGGCATTCATCTTGTCCTTTAGCCTGGAGGACGTGCGGTAATCGGCCTTTCCTCCCAGAGCGTCCCAGAAACTACCTGCATTGTGATGCATGCATGTATATTTACATGAGCTTCATTATGAGAATCATCACAAAAAAATAAAAAATAAAAACATTCCTAGCAAAATCATTAATGGTTATAATATATATAGTAATAAAAATGGTCACACGTGAATGAAACGTGAATAAATTGCAAAAATGTAAATGAAATGAGTAATTTTTTATAAAAGTTACATACTTTAATTTCTTTAGTTTTATTCATGCATCTTAAAAGGAGTAGTTCACCCCAAAATTAAAATTCTGTCACCTAAGCCATATGGACCACTATTATGCTGCTTCTATGATCTTTTCAGGCTTTTTTAAACTTTGAAAGCTCAAGTTTTCATTTCTGGGTGAAATATTACTTTGACAATTTCAGATGAGTTCTCACCATCCTCTCCTCCTTCACCCAGCTCGGAGGCTGACACTCCAAGGATATCACAGAGCTGCTGTGCCCCACGTTTCTCCGTATCACTGGCTCCTCGTCCCACCCACATGAACGACGCAGCTGGGGTCACCAGGACGAAGGCATCGTTGGAATTCAGATTGGAGGACACAGCATCAACCTGGATAAAACAACGGTTAAGATCAGCAATTATTGTGAGAGGATACTTAAAAGCTCCCACCAATATAAGTAAATATAAGATGCTGACCTCCACCGCTCGTGTGCACCCTGCGGAGTTTGAGCGCACTTGGAACAGCCGAGTCTCGGCTGGCGCAGTCTGACCGCCTTCCCTGGAGGTGCCGCCCTTGTGCACCACCATGGGCTGCCCTCCGAAAAGACTTATGAGGTGAGCAGGTTCCTTACCCTGAACCACCCGAACCTGAAAAATACACAGCAAGTATGCATTAAACAGAGCCAACACAAAGTCCTGCTTTCGCAAAACTATTAAAATGCTGGAATTCTGATATATAGTATATCAAACACAATACAACATGTCATCGGCTGTTCTAAAGGCTTTGGTTGAGGATGCATTTAATTCCACAGGGTGGCAGTGTGGAGCTCATTGTGTGGAATGTGGCGCTAAAGCCAACATTCCCAGCATCCTTTGTGGTCAGAATGATGACAGTGGGTTGTTCAGGAAGCAGATTTATCAGTGGTCGCAGCTAAAGTGGTTATTTTTCTCCTCTTGCCCCAAAAACTTACATTTGGTCTTCCCATGCTGCTCTCTCTTGAATTATACATTGTATTTATTGCAATGTTAAAAATTGTTCTTTATGCTTTCATTAACCCTCTGCTTTTTCCCTACAGTACACAATGCTTTATTAAAGAAGATATACACTACTGTGCAAAAGTTTAGGGTAAAATAAGTATTTTATGCACACCAAGGCTGCATTTATGTGAATACAAATACAGTAAAAACTGAAATATTGTGAAAAATTACAATTTAAAGCAACTATTTTAATACATTTTAAAATATAATTTATTTCTGTGGTGGCAAAGCTGAATTTTCAGCAGTTATAAGTTAACTCCAGTCTTCAGTGTCACATGATCCTTCAATAATCATTCTAATATGCTAATTTGTAGGTGTGCCGTTTAATTTTTTTGTGTGGAAACCTTTATAATTTTTTCTTTCTTTGATGAATAGAAAATTCAAAAGAACAGCATTTATTTACATTTTTTTAAATAAATGTCTTTACTGTCACTTTTGATCAATTTAATGCATTCTTGCTGAATAAAAGTATTTTAAAAATATCTTATTGACCCCAAACGATAGTGTACAATGGACCAAAACAGAGGTGATTCTCTGGATGTTGTTTACTGCATTTTACACATCATCTACTTTAACATGCTGAATGTGTTTTTTGTGTACCAGTTTAATGTGCATGACAGCATGCATAAAACCAGACTACGAATCAATTAAAAAAATAACTCTGAATGCATGATGGAGCATTTCTGTTAATGTTCACATGCTCATTCCCAAAGGTAATCTGTAAATGTGGAAGACAGTTAGTTATTGTGCACAAAATGAAGACACATGGATGGACACAAGTATACTAGTGGAGGGGTATACAGCGATAATACATATCAGTGTACAGAGCCTTACAAAAAAGCTTAATAATCTATCAATAATAATGCACTTATTGATCATGCATACCGATTATGCAGACACCAATGAAATCATGATCTTAAAAACCCTCTGCTGAAGCCTTGTTTCTTTTAGCTGTACAAATTCAGTTAGATAATGGACATTATGC
Source organism: Sinocyclocheilus rhinocerous (assembly GCF_001515625.1). NCBI lineage: Eukaryota > Metazoa > Chordata > Actinopteri > Cypriniformes > Cyprinidae > Sinocyclocheilus > Sinocyclocheilus rhinocerous. The sequence continues at coordinate 312,187 of NW_015647033.1, forward strand.
TGCTACACTGTGGAACATGAAAAAGCATTAGGGGAACATGAGTAGAAATTTCCAAAAAGCAGAGGAATTTCCTTTCAGAGTTGTATCCGTTGTGGATCTAATGTTGTGTAAGATAATTTTTAATCTGTATAAATGTGGTGGAGAAACGTTCAGGCTCTGTACAGGGACGTGCGATTCTGAGAAATGGATACCTGAGTGGTGAGGGGAGCACCAGCCATCTACAGCAGGATGTAGAATATGAATAAAGGACAGGAAGGAAAGACACAGAGGTGGAAGTTGGTTTAACAGATGGGAAAAAAATCCAGGAAGGCCAATGCAACCAGCAATAATGACAAAATGTAGCTAAGATATGACAGGATACAGTAGGAACCAGGAGCACCAGGAAGTCCATGACCATGAACTTAGTCAACATGAAATCACAATCAGCCCTAATTACTTTATTTACCATGATTCATGATTGCACCTAATTCAACAACAACAAAAAAGCTTTTGTAATCTTTCATCAAATTTGTAAGGGCACATGAATTTTGTGCATGAATAAATTGATGAATTGTCCATTTTGGTTTCATGGTAACTTTACAGTTCTGGCCTATGCCAATAATCTGATTACAAATTATTGTATTATGGCAAATAACCGATAAATTGACAATATAAAAATATTATACTATTTTGTTTAAATAAATTAAAATAAAAAACTAAAAAGAACTAAATTAAAAATATATATATACAATAAATTCATTAAAGTCGGCATGAAACGGAAGTTGCGATTGTATTTTCTTCTCTACTGTGACATATATCCGAGTGAAACGGCATCTGAAATGAGAGGGCGGGACTTGATTTCATCCTTCGGGAATTGATTGGATCGTTGGAAGTTGGGGCGTTGCAAACAAAATGGAGGCAGATCTGAACATTTTTTTTAAATAATGAAGTGCATGGATAAATGATTTAAAATAAACACTACAGTATTCCATTAAAAAATAAGATTTTTCAATTTTGATTTCATGGTGACTTTAAATAGAAAATCTGTCATTTTAAATGTTACAAGCAATTTAATCATCAATAGATTTTTAGAGTGTTATTAAATTATTAGTGTTTTTAAAAATACCATTTCATCATAAATATGCCACAGCATCAGTTTTAAATTGGGTTGTGAATGCTGTTTCATGTTGACTTCAATTAAATGAAGAGAATCACAACTTATGATTGTGATCAAGTGATCCATTGAGATTTATTCATTGGCATTACCTGCACAGGTCCACCTCCAAGCTCATCGTCCAGCTGGGCAGCCAAGATGGCAGATGCCCCAATCTCATCTTGTGAGGAGTCCTTACCCTGCCTGTAACAGACATCATAAGACAGCATACTGAATTGTTAAAAGAAAACACATAACATGTTCTCCTGGGATTATGTCAGATGACGCTTTAGATAAACTGTGTTCAAGATCAAGTCATACCAGATGTAGATGATGTGACCCTGTCTGCCTCCATGGCGGTAATTGTACAGGATAATGTAACTGTCTCCTCCATAGAACTGGCCATAAGTAGAGGGATCAACTGGAGCCTTGTCTGATCCTTCAATACGCCATATCTAAAATATCAGGTGACATAAAAATAAAAATATCATTACAGTACCATCATTGTATTTGTATACACAACATATTGTGTGACCTCAGGTCAAGTTACATGCAGTGTGTGCTCACTCACTGACCTGTTTCTCTCCGTTGCCGTCATCGATCATTCCATGTTGGGCGGCCATGGCTGGTGAATCATGGAGAGTTGAAGCATCGAATGGCACCTTCTCGATCTTAGCAATGCTGTTTGAGACGTAAGCCACACCCAGACCTTCCGTCTGGTCCAAATCACGCCAGTTTTTGAAGAATTGTTTGAATAGAGGCGTCTCGCCCATATCTGGGAGAATCTGAACCTGTGTGTGTTTTGGGTAACCCATTTTCTTAATGAACTCATCTGCTGCCTTCATGGCAGCCTTTCTCTCTTCCAAATTGGCATCTTTTCCTATAAAACAAACATTGGTGTGTCAAAAAAAGAACTCTAAACAAAGTTTAAAAAAAAAATTATCTTTTGTTTGGCTGTCAATACCATTTACCTTTCCAAACAAAGATTTTGCCATCTGAGCCGTGATCCAAGATGAAACAGTCGCTTGATTCCAGTGCACTCTGGGAGAAAGGGTTCTCAGCGGCCACCAGAGCAATCGTCAAGTCTCCACTGGCATCAGACACCTGAAGTACAGGAAAACGTCAACAAATTTAATGTACTTATGGTCTACAAGGGCTATTTACATATTTGCATGGTTTAAATCCAGTGGCTACCTTATAGAGTTTGGCCATCTTCCTGTTGGAGGCATCAGCCTTGATATCATCAGACGCTCCTTCAGGCAGGTCTGTTTTTTCTCCAAGAACCTGCCAGAAGATAATTGGCATTATTCATGCATTTAATCATGCATTTAGTGACTCTCTTGTCAGTTTTGAAGTTGAAGCTTTCTGTCTTTCTTACCTCCAACATCTTCTCACGTTCCACCCCTTCATCACACACATATACTCGAGCGCGTCCACTGCGTTCATTGTCACGAATGCCCTTCGCAAGCTGAGTAGCTTTTAGCTTTTCAAAGCGGTTACTCTTTGAGCCACACCACTGGTAGATCTCCTGTAAAAATACAGAGCAAACAGGGTTATTTTTAAGTTTTTTTACAATATCAATACCCCTCACTCTCTTCACATGATACTCACGTTGCCCAAGTCCAGGATGAAGCAGTCTCCCTGGTTAAAGCTCTCCCAACTGACTGGCACTTCTGTTGCTCTGACAACACGCCGACCTTTGACCTGTAGCACGCGTTGCACTACAACTTCATTGGTGACCACATGCTTGAATCCAGATGCAACTCCACCTTTCTGGAAAACAAAACAAAACCAAAATGAAACAAAACACATATACACACACATACAAAGTAAAAACAACAAAACAATAAAAGCAAAAGAAAACCAAAACAAAATAATAAAAGCAAAATAAATAAAAAAACAAACCAATCAAAACAAAACCAAAATGAAATGAAATACACACACAAAAAAACAACAAAACAATAAAAGCAAAAGAAAACCAAAACAAAAACAATAAAAGCAAAAGTCAAACAATAAAAGCAAAAATCAAACAAAAAACAAAACAAAACAGTCACTGAAGTTTCATGTCTGGCAGTATTACTATTCCATTCCAACATTTCTAACATTAACATTTAGTGGAAAAACATCAAGAATAGGGATGTAACGATTACCGGTTTGACGATAAATCATGATAAAATTCCCCACGGTTAGTATTACCGTGTATTGGATCGTTGGACGTTGGGGCGTTGCAAACAAAATGGAGGAAGATCTGTCTGCTGTAAATTTTGACCGGTTGATGAAAAACAAGCTTATGTGGATTCTACACATTTAAACAATTCAGGTAAGTATCTAGAATTATTTATGGAGCAGATAAAATACATATAATAATTTATTAATTAGTTATAATTTTGACTTATATCTGTTCTTTATCTGAAATGTGAGGTTTACCTTTTATTAACTTTTTCAAAGCTTTATTTGAACATTTACATGAGATATTTCAACATGCTATTAAACTGTTGTCAGTCAAGATATCATTTAAAATCCGAACATCATTGGTAATGTTATTGTAGTAGTGATTATGCAAACAAAAAGTCATTTTATTTGTTGTTTGTTGATTTTTAAATATAAAACTTGAATACCGTGATAATACTGATAACGTGATAATTTTGGTCTCTATAATCGTGATAAGAAATTTTCATACCGTTACATCCCTAATCTCCCTAATCATATAACATTATAAACGTAATTCATGCAGTCAATGAAAAATTTGTTTCATCTTGGACATCCTGGACATCCTTAGTCACTTTTTTGTCACATTCCTTTTGCCCTGTAGACAATTGGGCCACTCACCATGTACTGCAGCCCTTTCTTAAAATATCCCAGAAATTCTTTGGACTCATGGCCTTGAACTTCACGGTACTGGATGGGCTTTCCACCCAAATAGTCATCCATCTGCACTGTGAAAATGGCAGCCGCACCACTTTCATCCTGCGTGCAGTAGTCACCTGTCAGTTGAGGGAAGAGCATCTATAAGAAATATAGCTGATGCATCTGATAACTGAACCATCTAGCTGGTCTTGAAAATTAGGCAAAACATTTACTTCAGTACTAAAATAAATGTCAGAATCTCTTTAACACAGCATTGTCCTCTTACCTAGCCAGAAGTGGGGGCCATACTGTAGGTTGCCAGAGTGTTGCT
>NW_015647033.1:317310-317913 GCF_001515625.1 Sinocyclocheilus rhinocerous
TATCCGAGTGAAACGGCATCTGAAATGAGAGGGCGGGACTTGATTTTGTCCGTCAGGAATTGATTGGATAGTTGGAGGCTGGGGCGTTGCTAACAAAATGGAGGCAGATCTGAATGCCAGTTTGCAGTTAGTGGTGGGGGATTTCTCTCCACTGGATTCACAGCTGACACCGAAGCATGAATAAATGTTTTATTTATTAAGGATGACGACGACGATCAACTGCACAAAACATGCCTAAACTGCTCGCGCGCGAGAGAGAGACTGTCTGAATGACTGAGCGCATCTTCCATCAGGTTAAGTCATATTCATGAAAAAAATTAGTTTGCGATGTCCTAAGAGTAATGTTGTCGTAATATCCTAATATCAATGTTTAGGGGTAACGTACTCCCTCATGACTGGTGTCAGTGCTATAAAGTGAAGCATCAGCTTCAGCTTTTCCCCCTGTCGTTTATCTCAGCGTTTACCCCTCACGTCACTAGCTCCGCCCTTACGCCATAGCTCGTGACCGGAAGAGAAGATGAGTCGTTTTGAGGGGGAGGGGAGGTTAACGTTTTTGATTAAAGGGGTCATATGATGTTGCTAAAAAGAACATTATTTTGTGTA
>NW_015647033.1:318740-318903 GCF_001515625.1 Sinocyclocheilus rhinocerous
GTGTCAGTGCTATAAAGTGAAGCATCAGCTTCAGCTTTTCCCCCTGTCGTTTATCTCAGCATTTAACCCTCACGTCACTAGCTTCGCACTTGCGCCATAGCTCGTGACCGGAAGAGTAGAGGAGTCGTTTTGAGGGGGAGGGGAGGTTAACGTTTTTGATTAA
>NW_015647033.1:318934-327315 GCF_001515625.1 Sinocyclocheilus rhinocerous
AGTCAAGTTGTCATTTAAAATCCGAACATCATTGGTAATGTTATTGTAGTAGTGATTATGTAAACAAAAAGTCATTTTATTTGTTGTTTGTTGATTTTTAAATATAAAACTTGGTGAAGTGATTTATGTGTCTGTACTTTTTTAACACCTCCAGCACATTTTAACAATACCGTGATAATACTGATAACGTGATAATTTTGGTCTCTATAATCGTGATAAGAAATTTTCATACCGTTACATCCCTAATCAAGAAGTTTATATAACATTATAAACGTAATTCATGCAGTCAATGAAAAATTTGTTTAATCTTGGACATCCTTATTTGGATTAGTCACTTTTTTGTCACATTCCTTTTGCCCTGTAGACAATTGGGCCACTCACCATGTACTGCAGCCCTTTCTTAAAATATCCCAGAAATTCTTTGGACTCATGGCCTTGAACTTCACGGTACTGGATGGGCTTTCCACCCAAATAGTCATCCATCTGCACTGTGAAAATGGCAGCCGCACCACTTTCATCCTGCGTGCAGTAGTCACCTGTCAGTTGAGGGAAGAGCATCTATAAGAAATATAGCTGATGCATCTGATAACTGAACCATCTAGCTGGTCTTGAAAATTAGGCAAAACATTTACTTCAGTACTAAAATAAATGTCAGAATCTCTTTAACACAGCATTGTCCTCTTACCTAGCCAGAAGTGGAGGTCATACTGTAGGTTGCCAGAGCGTTGCTTGATAGTATTGAGGACCACGTAAGCATCACCGGTGTAAAACCCTCCATAGAGGTTCTCAGGAACTGCCACCAAATCAAACTTCTCAATTCTCCACACTTGGAGCCCAGGTTCCTTGCCTGCTCGCTCAAACTCAGGGTGGTACACCATGCTGTCTAGAGAAAAAAATACACAAACACATTGTTTATTCAAACTGATGCAAATGGTGAAAAGCATTTTACCAACATTTGTGAGAGATTTATAAAATTGTTTACTGAATTTCCTGAGTTTGCACACTAAAGATCTTAAATCCACATTGCAGGCACACAGCAAAATAAACCCAGTGAACTGGACTATAAAAAATCCAGTGGCTGGGAGTTTCCTTCTGTGGTGATGGACAATTGGGCTAGATGCAGGAAAAAGGAAGCACTGTGACTAATGCTGTTGGAGTGACAGTGCCAACCATGGACACTCAGCCTGACCGTATCATTCAGAACACCAGCCCTCGCATACAGTTGCTCGCCAGCACTTAATGTGGCAAGGGCCTCTGAGAGGGTGACCATGTCAGCTGAGCTAACCGCCCACTTTTGGGGTGGGGATATGGTGAAGTTTGGGATGTTTTAGACATGAGTCATTCAGAAATGAGACGGTAGCTGTGTAATTCTTTTTACTGACCACAAGACATTCCTCAGAGAAAAAAAAAGTATCCATCCAAGAAGGGTGCATTGTTTACCAAGGATCAATATTTACCAAACATCCATCACAATTAACTCAGAAGTTGTGGTTTAGAATTTCTTAACATTATGAAACACCAAACCACAGGGGGGCAAACACTGTTTGGCATTGGAGCCAATGACTACAAAAAAAGGAGGGATGAGGAGGACATGCCATTCCAAATATGGTGTTTCATGTTCCTGGTCCATTTTAATGATCTGCCTTATAATGCATTACCAAAACTGTGATTCCTTCTTTGCGAAAGAATACACATAAAAACAACTTTTTTCTTTTTGAAAAATATTACTTTTAATACTTTTAATTAATACTTTTGATCAAAAGTGACAGTAAAGACATTTATAACATTACAAAAGAAAAATTCACCAAAGTTTGCTAAAAAAAAAAAATTATGGTTCATGGTGCAAACATCCCTAAGAATAAGCAGTACAGCTGTTTTCAACACTGAAAATAATAAGAAACGTTTCTTGTGTACCAAATCAGCATATTAGAATAATTTCTGAAGGATCATTTGACACAGAAGACTAAAGTTATGGCCACTGAAAACTTACCTTTGCCATTACATTAAAAAAAATGTTTTAAATAGAAAACAGTTATTTAAAATTTTAATAATTCTTCACATCATGCACCTTTTACTGTATTTTTGGTCAAATAAAGGCAGCCTTGGTGCATTTTTCCAGCAACACTTTTAAGTTGTTAAAAGTATTTAAAAAAAAAAGTAATTTACAATATACAATATTATGGCTATATGATAATTAAAAGTGAATTTCTCAACAATCATCTCAACAATACAATATATACAGTATATAAATTGGGTATTAACTTTTAAAGATCAACTTTGAGTGCGGCAAAGGAAATCTTAATGTAAAAATAGGCAAATAGGCGACTGTGCACAATTAAATATGCAATATTAACTATAATACTGATTGAAAATATTCAATATCAACTAATTAGAGATATGAAAAAAATCAGCGTCTGCGCCGATAGCCTAGTGGTTTGTGCGCCGACATATAGGCGACCCGAGTTTGATTCCCATCTCTAGGTTCTTTGCCGATCCTGCTCCCCTCTCTCCACCCAATACTTTCCTGTCTGCTCTCAACTTTCCTATCTAATAAAAAAAGCCATAAAAGCCCCAAAACAATATATAAATATAAAAAAATAAATCCACTGATAACCAATATGTTACTGATATATTTGCAATAATCATAGTCATTAAGCACATTGTCTCTCATCATTTCTAAGCACATTACACCAGTAACCGACCATATATTCTAATATCATGATGATAAGGTCTTATTTGTTTCTCTACACTCATGAAAGACTAGACAAAGTGCCAGGCCCAGCAATTAAGCACTGCAGTAGAACTGTAGAAGATACAGTTGTCACCATGCATTCACTGACACCTCCTGTATTCGAACAAACTGCAATCAGGCAGCACATGCTTCGCAATCAAGCATCTATTTTAAGCCAGACATAGGCGTACTACGAAACAACTGCTTTATAATAAACTTCAATAGACCACCATTTGCTCTATTTCAGCTGTTGTTCAGCACCATTTGCTCTATTTCAGCTGTTGTCTTGTCAGCCTGTACACCAAAGTCTATGCCGTGTGATCTGGAACTGATCTCCAAATGTTTTGATGTGCCCAAGTACATAAAGGGACATTGTAACTTCTGAAATGTCTTCTGAACACAAAGCATCAGTGTGACAGAAAGGCTAATTAAACAGAACATTGTTTCACGCAAATGACTGATCTCAGTCTCTAATATACTGCTCCGGGTTACTCTCTTGAGACAAGCATGAAATATTTAGCATACAACAGGCTATTCTGATCTAAACACATCTTGTATGATATAGCTGATGAGGATGCCGCTAGTCTGCAAGCCCACAGAAGACCATAAATAGACTAGGTCATGTGACATTTGCTTACGTGTCAAAATGGGAGGGAGATGTTTATGGGAAGTGCCTGTATACACTCTGAACAGGACTTAATAAAAAAGCAGTAGGATGTCTGAATACCAAAAATACCATTAAATGAAAGTTCACCCTATGTATTTTTCTTAATGCATGTTGCCAAAAATGAATACCAAAAATACCATTAAATGAAAGTTCACCCTATGTATTTTTCTTAATGCATGTTGTTGATCTTACTGTGAATGATTCATCCATGCATGTTTAAATCTTATTTCCATGTCCAGAACTTCAGATCTACCTCCATCTAATCAATAACTGATGGATAAAACCAAGTCCCCAGCCAACATTTTTGTTCTTTTTTGATAACAAGAGATTCTGTCAGAAAGAAGAATTATAAGTGGGCTGGTACCAAAAAAACTTGAAAAAGGTGTTTACTTTTTATGTTTCTTGGTGGATGTAGTATGTCTGGGAATATATTTATACTATACGCCTGTATACCTAAAGTACATACTTCAATAGTTAAGCAGTAAGATAGTCACTGAATTCAGAAATGTGGTAAACTAGACAAGCCCTTGTTTCCTCACAGTTCTAGGAAATTCCGAATGCAATCTGAACAAGTTCAGACACTGTGGCCCTCTGAAAAATTTGACATAAATCTGCAGTGGAAATGAATACATAGTGGTCCTGAATCTGTTAAATGACCAGCATATACCTCCAATTCTGTCTTGATCTTAACCTAACTACTGTGTATTATAAAATAATTCAAGTATTTTGACATAATCCTCAGTCTGGAAGAACTGACTAAATCATCTTCCTTTTTCCTGGAGAAATGCCTAAATGAGAGGAACTCCTGGGGTGACTCGGTTTTTCTATCTAGATATTTCTTCCCACACCTTTTACCAGCACCAAAGTTCCTTAGATAACATCTTAGCATGGAGTCAACATGAATTCTAAGCCTTGTTCAAGCTCCTGACTGCACCCTGTGTTTACCCATAGAGAAAACAGCCTAACCAGTGACTGCACTGACTGTGTTTTATAGCCAGGCCCCATATTAAAGTACAAGACTTGTAAGTCTGTATACAGATGAACATGCAAGCATTCAAAGTCCGAGCTATAAAGGGTGTCAGACTGTTTTTATCAGATTGGTGTGGCTGATACTTCTTTGTCTAGTTCCACCGATTTAATGTTGAACAGCTAACAGAACACCTTTCTTAAGAAAGCAAACACATGCAGTGCAGCACAAAGGAAATTCTGTGAATGTGTTATGAATCTGATGGTAGTATCACATGACAATGTTAGTTTTGTAATGCTATATGACATAATAAAATATCATTTGATACAATCCATTATGTGTTACTGTTCTTAAGTATATTCTTGAAGACATTTACATGTGTTTCTGAGTTGCAGGAGATGATGAGGTAAATAAAATCTGTGGCATCAATAAGCTCATAGAGACTATCCCTCTCGCCTTTCTGTGGAGGCACAGTATGACCTACTCTCACAGTCCTCTGTTATTCTTGTAATCACTAGGTCTGTGTGTGTATAGTTGTGTTTGGATTAGAACACCCATGTAGAAACGCTAATATGTTATCAGTCTTTGCGCTAGTTATATACCTGGCTACATACTGCATGAAACAAAATAAACTGTTTTTATGTTTTTATTTCAAATGAGTGTTTTGCACAGGTTTCTGTGATGCTTATTTAGGGGTGGAGGCAGGGTTATGCCACAGAATATATAATTAACCTGATGTACTGCAAAACAATGGAAATCTATGAGATATCCACACTAATATAGTGAAACAAACGTGTGTGTGTGTGTGTATTTTCCATAAAGAACATTTAACATCCATGGTAACTTTCCATTCCACAAAATGTTCTTTTAGACCTTTAAAATGTTGTTCACACTAAGAAGAGCTCACTTAAAGGTTCTATGGGGAACCACAAAGGTTCTTATTTTGCTGCAAAAAAATCCCTTTTTGGAACCTTTATTTGTAAGCGTGTATACATATTCTACAGATTTGTTTGGTGCCATCTGTAGCCAGGTAATAAGAGTAAACACAACTTCATAACTGTCATAAACATGACTTCTGCTGGAAGGTTGCAGCAGTTTTTGACAAACACTGAATGTGTTTCCTGAGGTGATGTGGAGCAACTTCCTTTTTCGCTACAGCATCTTTACCACTAAGTTAATGTTTGTCTCAGTTGGGTGTGTTTCTATGGTAACAGATGATAAATGCACACAAGGGTCTGATGATGAGTAATCAAAAGTGGAACTATTACAGGGCATGACATGTAATTCAAATCTTTAAGTTCCAATATTGGCCATAGCCCTTTTTTCACATAACAACAAATTTACACTAAAAGTAGTCCAATATGTTTGCTTTAGTTATTTAGTCATGTTATTGTTTGAAACCATTTTTCTACTCAGCTTAGGTTGAAGCAAATGATAAATCGATCCAAATATCAATATAGTGGGCCTACTCTTCTAAATGCATACGTGACAGCAGGTCAGAGCCATTCTGCAGACTGCGCAATGTGTGCGCATTTCCAAAGATCCCGTTTGACTGCATAATAAAAAGGCGCATCCCAGAATTCAGAATCTCTCCATATATGGTTTTGTTTGATGAGCAGGTTCGGCGTTCAATACGAAAACAGAGGTTTTGTAAAACGATGCGATATACAGTAGCGCACGGCCTACACATGCAGAAACGATTTAAACAGCAATGTGTTGAAGTTCTTGGCGTGTCCTGTAAGAAAGTATCACTCCAGTGGAAACATTACGCACACAGAGACGCCTTTGTGGAAAGTAACAGTTCAGCGTTGTTTGCAGTGAATTAAATCGTCCCATTTCAGCTGTCGTCAATACTTTGTGGCTGAGGAGGTTGGTTAAAAGTAAAATAGATGCAAGACTTACCTATAGTTGAATGACAGGAGTCTGTCTATAGCGGAGATACAGTAAATGCTATTGCAGAATAGTGTGTATGGGCAGGGCAACACCTCTCTGATTCAGACAGACTGCTTAAATAATCCTCATCAGGGGGTGATCCTGGCATTTAAACCACTCCCCTCCGACTATGGGACAAGGCAAATCACTGCCACCTACTGCGCCACGTGGATACTACGCTCAGTATTTTCCTACACAGTTTATCATTGTAACCCTAGTGACCTCCAAAATACCACAGTTACTAATGTTTTATTGCTCACTTGTCTGTGTGTGTTACTTTCCAGTCATTTTTTATAGCATTTTTAGTGATTGAATGCTATAGTGTGATAATGGTTCAATAACATGGTACTATTATACTCTTCAAATGCTAAACAATGTCTTCATTTTGTAAACTACAAAATAAATTAATTAATAATATTCAACATTAATACAAAAGTCTACAATATAGAACAGATGATCAGTGCATACAGTAATTACTTAGTTTCTTCAGGTGTGTAAAAGGTTGGCCAAAGGCAAAGAAATGTAAATATATATGAATTTGTATTAATGTTTAAATATAATGTAAACATTTTTGTATTCGTAAATATATTGTAATATTTAATACTAAATATATAATATATAATTTAATACATTTAATATTTATATTTAATAGTCTGTAAATATAGCAATATGCCAGGCTCACTTCCACTTTTTTTGTTTTTAAGAGCATGCAAGGATGGAACTAGTTCAATGCAGTATAATTTGACATTTTGAATGAATGCCATTTACAATATTAATATAGTCTCCCTTTGGTGGTGGTTGGGAGGAGTAAATTCAGCAAATATTCAAGTATATTTCTGCTGTGGTTGCAATATTATAGACCACATTTTTAATTAATTGTGAGAATGAATTATGTAATACTGTACTAGACTAATCTAAGAGTATTGTTTGGCACGTTAAACACGTCTTGGTGTTTTGTTTTTAGCCGCTAGATGGAGACATTCACCAACATGTAGGATTTTTCTGTGAAAACTGAATTTGTCTGAACTTTTGATCTCCGATCTCGACAATGACCCCAACTAGCATAGATGCCTCTCTTTCTTTACGGATGAACAGGGCATCAAAACTACATCGAAATGAGCCAGTTCTCAACAACAGTCTCTATTAGTCTCTATAACCCAGAAGAAGTTGATTGTCAGAATTGACTATAAATTACAAGCCACAATGAATCACATTTGGTAAGTCGGATCCTGCAATGAACAACCTAAAGATTCATTGAACCGAGAACTGTCTCTTTTGAAAATGCCAGATTCGTAATGAAGAGAACCGATGAGTGAGCAATGACAGCTGAAGAGAACCTAGGATGTGGTTACTAAAATAGCCAACTAACAGAAATGTTAACAAATAAATTGACCTACATATTCCTTGAATTTATTCAATGACATTTTTTAATATACAAGACAGCGTTGATTTGAACAAATACCATTTTTTAATTAAAACATGCAAACCTTTCAGTCTAAAGATGTTAATTAAATGCAATAGTAATTTTAGTATTGTTGAATGTATAAATGTGAAATATATTTAGGTTGTAATAATTAAATTTTATTAGCTGAATCATGTCCACAACAAATAAGCAGTTACAATAAATACAATAAATCAATTAAAATAAATCTTACTGATGAAACTTAATTGGAAAAAAAGGGTAATTAACAGTTTTAGTGGACATCAGTGGAGTTATGCCAGGGACTACGTGTTGACGCAATGAATGACGTGTAACCAAATGACGTAAAGAATAGCTGAATCGGTTATTGATCCGAACAGTTAGAACGAAATGACTCAGAATTTCGATCAACAACCCTTGCTGCGTTCACACTACAGCGACTTTTGTCGCTGCATGTCACCAGGGGCTGGCGATGGAGTTGCTAGAGGGCGTTCTCACTACTGGTTGCCTTGACAGCGAATTAGGTTTCTTGCCACTAAATACAAACATTTTGGAGGCAAAAGACTAAATATAGTTCATCTTCGGAACACAAATTAAGATATTTTTCATGGAATCTGACAGCTCTCTGACCCTCCCATAGACAGCAAGGGTACTACCACGATCA
>NW_015647033.1:327676-327958 GCF_001515625.1 Sinocyclocheilus rhinocerous
ACCCTAGCGCCATTTTGGAGAGTATCCACTGAACGCAAACAGCGTATGTTGTTCTGTGTGAGCCGCGCCACACGGCTGACACAGAACAACATACGCTGTTTGCGGATACTCTCTAAAATGGCGCTAGGGTCGAATTGTTGAATAAAGTCGTTTTTTTTTTTCTTTTGCACACAAAAAGTATTCTCGTAGCTTTGTGTAATTGCGGTTGAACCACTGATGTCACATGGATTATGTTACAGATCTCCTTGCTACGTTTCTGGACTTGGGAACATTTCAGTTGCA
>NW_015647033.1:328266-331034 GCF_001515625.1 Sinocyclocheilus rhinocerous
TCCTTGCTACGTTTCTGGACGTTGATCGTGGTAGTACCCTTGCTGTCTATGGGAGGGTCAGAGAGCTGTCAAAATGCATCAAAATATCTTAATTTGTATTCCGAAGATGAACGGAGGTCTTATGGGTTTGGAACGACATGAGGGTGAGTACTTAATGACAGAATTTTCATTTTTGGGTGAACTAACCCTTTAATGGATAGCGGCTAGCCCAAGTTGAGCCAGTAAAGTAAAAGCTAAGGACATGTGGGTAAACTATTTATGGAAGTAAAAGACGTGCATTGTCGTAAACTTCTAAGTCCTGCTAAATTCATTATGTGCTGTACGGTATAATTATTTAGACGTTCTGCTCTTTCCTCGCGTTAGTGGGAACGGAGCTCTGGCTCCAGTAACCGGGCTGTGGTGCCAAAGTCATGACAGAGAGCATCAAAACTGCTGTTGAAAACCGCGGGAAAATGAAGGGGATCTGAAAGAGGCTCTTTGTGAAATCCTCCGCTGCTGTCGCCTTATTGTCTGTCAGATTTGCCGATCTAGCGACGGTGTCTGAAACGTTTCATTCTTGGGAGCAGGGAAATATGATGTTATTTCATCTTTGAGCCTCCACCCACTGTTTTCAGTACTCAAAGGAGCAGTAATGCTTCACTGAGGTCTCTTAATATATGTGGTGAGAAGACCAAACCAGACTTACCAGAAGAGCATTATAGATTTGTACGCTCTAGAAAAGTAACTAGAGAGTCTTCAATAACTCCACTTTTTAAAAATGTGTATGTTCTTGTACAGTAGTCTCTTTCATTGCGTAAGTATGATGGTTCTTTCACTAGCAACACTTTTAATGGAGTTTCTCAGTCAGCTAGATCAGACTGCTTTAAAGGGGTCATATGACGTTGCTAAAAAAGAACATTATTTTGTGTATTTGGTGTAATGAAATGTGTTTATACGGTTTAAGGTTAAAAAAACACATTAACATCGCGCCGCGTACACATAAAACCATGTCTGCATTCATCTTAGTCATCATCAGAATTATTTGTCAGCATCATAGTCCGCGGGCGCTGCGGATAATCCAGGGGTCGGGTGGGTCGGGTAATAAAAAAATGCATTCTGATTATTTGCGGGTGGATAAAATAAATCATTAAAGATGCAAATATTAACTACATTTTCTAAAATATGAACGTGTTTTAAATAGGCTACAGAAATTGAATAAACTGTAAATTAACATTAAAAGTTATTCAACAAAACATTAGGCTATTTAGTCAAGAGCAGTGAGGGATTTTCTCTGTCTTTTGTTGTTTGATTAACATTAATGACAGATGGCACAGCTTTATTAGGTTGCTGTCACGAGACCTATTTCATGGATCCAATACACATGCGTTTTATTTCGCAACTGTTTACATTAACTTAATACAAAACCGACAGCGCTTTCTCAATTTGGTACTCGCAGCGTGCGCTTTGGATGTGACTGTGAGCGCACAGAAAAGTGCCTCTGTAGCGCCCGAGTACCTAATGGCTTAAAAAGACGTGAAAAGAATAAATTTTTGTGACGATGCAACAATGACCGATTAGGCAATTGACAATTCTGTCAACTGTCCCGAAACGCGAGCTAAAGTCTTATATCGCAGCGTGCAACAGCTCAAGATGCGCCGATGTGAAGAGAAGGACAAAGAGAGAGGACGCGGTACAGCTGAATCACTCACGCTGTTTTCATCTGGTGGTTTGTGTGGATTTATTTATTCATCTAACCTATACGCTATATTGAATAAATGTTTTGCAGCAATTTCCCTAATTTTAAAGTCGAAAGCTGCGGGAATGAGTAATGCGATGTATGTGCAATCCCGCAACGAAATTCAGGACCTGATTAAACATAATTCTAGGTAACACTTTATTTCGATAGTCCACTTTAGACATTCTATTAACAGTAAGTAACTTTGCAACTACATGTCAACTAGCAGTTAGTAGAGTATTAGTAGACTGTCTGCTTAATATCTTCTAACACTTTCTTTGTCAACTTATTCTACTAACCCTAAACCTACCCTAACAGTCTACTCTGAGAGTTAGTAGACATGTAGTTGCAAATTAAGGAGAATTAGTTGACATGTAGTTGACATGTAGTTACAAAGTTACTTATTGTTAATAGAATGTCTAAAGTGGACTATCGCAATAAAGTGTAACCTAATTCTATTATACTGAGAATTGTGAAATAGGTTTTCATGACTTTTCAAAAACTTTCTGGGTTTATTTATTTTTACAAAACTTTTCCAGGTCTGGAAATTGCTGTTTTAAAATTTCATGACTTTTCCAGGTTTTTCATGACCGTAGGAACCCTGAATGTGACGATCGGGTGCGGGTCTGGTGCGGTTATCTAAATCATAGATGCGGGCGGTTGGTGGGTGGATAATTTATTTGAAGCTGCGGATTCGGGTGACGTTTTAGCTTATCCGCGCATCACTACTGTATAGGGTCAGCATGCGCGCCGAAGGAGAAACAGGGGAACTGAATTCACCGGAACACCGGCATTGTAGGCTACTCTCCCAGGAAACAGTCCTCGTCCTCCGTAAAATGCGTTGCACACATCTGAATATTTGGTTTGAACTGTTCTGGAACAGTGTTGTAAATACAACTTAACCACTGATTTCTAGTTGTGTCCTCTTTAGGAAGACCAAACAAAGTAGTTTCGCTTTCACAACGAAACACACAGCATCTCCACGATATGGCGGCGGCAACAATACTACAGCGAGAATCAAAGTTACGCCTTCTTTCTTTGCATATACATTTGG
>NW_015647033.1:331232-347358 GCF_001515625.1 Sinocyclocheilus rhinocerous
GGCAACAATACTACAGCGAGAATAAAAGTTACGCCTTCTTTCTTTGCGTATACATTTGGGCAGTGTTATGCAAATCTTCCCACACAGTGACGTAGACATGTGGGGGAGTGTTTAAACGAGGCGTTTTAGGAGGGCGTGGACGAGTCGTAACTTTTATAAAGAATATCTCTTTGGGTTTGAGACTTTAGTCTTTGCACTTTAGGGATCTTATCTATTCACGAACAGCTTGTAACACTCCAAAGAGAAAGGAAAACTTGAAATCGTATCATATGACCCCTTTAAATCATCATGCTCTCTCTTTTTCAACACAGCACAGACCAGTCTTATCTTGTGTATAAGGATATCTTACATAAGACAGGAAATCAGAGGACAGGTATGGCTTCCACATGAAAATATTGCTTTTGGCACTTGAGGTTACACAGAAAGCTCTTTGTTGCGCTCCAAGAAATACCTCACAGAGGCAGGCTGTGTTTATGTAGAGGAATGGATAACTTCAGGTTTGTGGTATTCAAAAACAATTACTTCAAGTGTGGTCTGTCAGCTGAAATTATGAGTGTTTGGAGCCTTATGTGGTTTGCTTAAGAACATCATATATTAGGTTTACACATTTAAAGTATTCTTAATGCTGATTGTGTATGCCCACGTGTTTTCTGTTACAAACCAACACAGTTTGTTCACTCCAGTGTTATTTTAGTATTTTTTTTAATTGAGATACTATTATAGTTTTTATGTTATATTTTGAATACATTTGTATATTTTTCTGTTTTCATCTTAGTTTTAGGTAAAGTTTTAGTAATTTTTTGTCATTTTTATTTATTTGTTTATTTTATTTATTATTTTT
Organism: Sinocyclocheilus rhinocerous; assembly: GCF_001515625.1. Classification (NCBI taxonomy): domain Eukaryota; kingdom Metazoa; phylum Chordata; class Actinopteri; order Cypriniformes; family Cyprinidae; genus Sinocyclocheilus; species Sinocyclocheilus rhinocerous. Next base: position 332,074 of record NW_015647033.1, read on the forward strand.
AATTTTAAAAAAGGCTATGCACTTTTTTTAATAAATATTTATTTCTGTTTTAGTTTTAGTTATTTTAGTGCATCAAGTTAAACTAAATGAAAATGAGATATAATGCCGAGCTCAAATATAATAAGATAACATTTTTCAGTTAGTGTTTATTTTATTTCAAGTAACAAAAATGTTTTTATTCAACTACTAAGTTCTACGCATTTACTTTTTTCCCCTGCAGTTTCAAAGCAAAAAGTTGCTGAATGTGAGGTAATTTCTTTCATGGCTACAAAACCTTTGAGAGAATATTTTCATCACTTGTTACTTTTCCAACTTTTCTTCAGACATCTTCCTGCTAAATTAAGACAGACGACTGTGGACTCGAAAAACGGAGGCTTATCTCTGCTGGCCAGTTCAGTTATTGGCAGAACAGTCTACTTTAACCTTTACAGCATGTGCACATGACCATAATGAAATATCGTCTGGATGTTGCAGGAGCATTTAATCAATTAAACATGTTTATGAAATTAGGAAAACTAACCACGTAGAAAGGAACTCATTATCTCCCGTCCTGTGGGAAGGAGAGTATCCTTTCCATCCCTCTGATTCCTTGCCCAACTCTCTCTCCCTTTGTCTTGAACTCGGTCACTGTCTCTGGTACAGTTGAGAAAGTGAGTCCATGACTGAAACGTTTCTGTTTATTATTACTGTTGAGACAGTTCCTTCAAGTCACACATACTTTAAAACAAAAGCCAGCTTTATTCTTGATGTATCGTTTTTCCCTGTAATCACAAATGTCAGTGATGTATGGGGTCTTATGGCAGCGCATGCAGAGAGATGTGTAGAAAACTCTCGGTTTTTCCAGAAAGGATTGTGTGTGTGTGTGTGTGTGTGTTTTTAAAGTTCTCTTTCAACAAGCTCATCTCTGTTTGGATCTCCAGCGTGTTAGAACAAATGTCCACACTGACACGTATTTAGCGTTTCAACACAGATCAAAAGAAAACGCTTTCACTCCACTTCAAAGCCTTTTCTTTCAGTCAGAAATCTCTCAATAGCTGGTTTGACTTTGACTTTTTAGGGAGGGCAAAGAAGAAAGTTGGCGAACTGCGAAACTCTCAGTCTTTTTTCTAGCAATGCCGCTCCTCCAGTTTTTCAATAGGTTAGCTGTGCTGAAGCAACGCCAACACAAACTGTTGCAGAGCTGCATAAGAACTTGTTCACGTCTTTAATAAATGAAAAGACATAGCCGTGACTGAAACTGAGTATGTGGGAGTATACTGTATGTTGATGAAGTGTGCAGGCACTTCCTTCACTTTCTTGCAACTAAAGAGACTCAGCAGTTTAGAAGTCATAGTTTGAATGAACATGAAGGTGTATGTGTACTTTGTGATTTGGCTTCTGGTGATAAAGGACCCTGGATCAGTTCTGAGCAACAAGCTAAAATGTTTAGGTTATGGAGAGCATTGTGAAGGTTGGCAAGTGGTGTGTTAGTGACATTTGTATGAGGCAACTTGGAAAGTGTGTGCAACTGTGTCCATTTCATTTATGAAGCACATTTATGAAAATGTCTTTGTGCAGTACATGTATATACAACCATCCATCCACTCTCCAAACCACTTGTCTTAGAGTCGTTTGGATGCTGGAGCCTATCCCAGTGCCTTTTGTGTGTAGAGTACAGTATATACACACTGCTGTTCAGACGTTTGTGGTTTGTAAGATTTTTAAATGTTTTTGTAAGAAGTCTCCATGCTCACCAAGGCTGCATTTATTTGATCAAAAATACAGTAAAAACAGTAATATTTTCCAAATATTGTTACAATTTTAAATAACTGTTCTTTATTTTAGTATATTTAAAAATGTAATTTATTACTCTGATGGCAAAGCTGATCTATTCCAGTCTTCAGTGCCACATGATCCTTCAGAAACCATTCTAAAATGCTGATTTGGTGCTCAAGAAACATATTATCACAATTGAAAATGGTTGTACTACTTAATAACCTTGTGGAAAATGAGTTTGAGTAGCAAGTCTTTACAGTCATTTTTGATAAATTGAATGCATCCTGGCTGCATAAAATTTCTTTCAAAAAATCCTAATGACCCCAAACTTTTAAATGGAAGTAATATAAATAGAATATTTGATTTAATGTTTTGCATGACCTTAAAAAATAATTAAATTATGTAATGTACTTGTTTAACTCATCTAACCATGTTTAGCGATAAATGCGTAGTTAGATTTTTACTATAAATTTGACAATTGATGATTGATGAAATGCTACATTCACATTTGTGGGTTGAAAAACTAGCTACATCAAACATTCCTGTTTGATCCACAGTTTTTGGCAGTCACGGTGTCCCCATATACATTATTCCGGCGTGGATTGCCATTAGATTTACACACAATTTTTAAAAATTGTTATTTCAATAATTTTGGTCAATGTCACAATAAATAAGGAAGCCTCCTTATGCTTATAGTATAGAGAACATGTATAAAAATGATTGATTGCTTGCTTTTGAGCTTCTCTTCATTCCATTGTCTTGACAAACTGGTCCGCAATGATTTAACAACATATGGGAGGATTAAGCAATTCATCTGTGCAAGTTTTTCAAGCATCAGGGCAATCTGAGTTCACCATGACTGTCAACAGAAAACAGACTCAAAGAAGCAGCTAAATTTCCTTTGTAATGCATCTTTTGTGGCCAATTCTTCCAAACCACTTTATTGTACAGTATATGCTCAAAAACAATAGGACCTTTTGAAATCTACCTAAATGTGCTTGTCCTCCCTCCATCTCTCTTTGTCTAACAGTTCTTGATGCCAACCCTCGGGTTTGCTGCTAGACTTGGCTCCCATTTTGAAGTGGTTTTGTGGTTGAGTTTGAAGTTCTTTGAGTTTCATGATGTTCTTGCCGTAATGCCTAAAGTAACTCGTAATTCAACAGTCTTCTCTTAATCTGGATCAGGATGCCAAGGGATCACGTCATCAATATAAATAAGGTTAGCATAAAGTGATTTGTTCATTCACATGTGTAAACAAAAAGAATTGCCCAACTGGTTTCTCAACTCGGCTCCATTTGATGAGGGACACGCTTGCTTCAGAGTCTCAGAAGTTTCCCAATGTTTCTTTCATGAATGTTCAGTTTATGGTTTCATAAATGTGCAGGGTTGTGTGGAGTCATTGTGTAGGCCGGTCGCATTACTTCACTTGGCATCGTAAAGAAGGGATTATGGTAGACTGCATCTCCACCGAGGGTTCTGTTCCCCCTCAAAGTGCAGTAAGACATATTATTTGCGTCCCACATCACCAGTTGTGTTGATGCATTCAGACGGTGCAATTTTCATGCAGCTAATTTGTTCGTTGTAATGGATGCTCAAGCAGTACACAACATTCAAACCTGTTTATACAAATTTCAGTTGCCAGTGCCTTTTCTGGACACCACTGTGGGCTTTTTCCGCCAAAGATTTAGCTTGATCATAGTCATTTTGTGGCCATACTGTAGTAAATGTTCAATCTGCTTGTTTGCTGGCTTTTTAAACAAATGAAGACGTCTGCCGCTGCCCACTAAAATGGGGAAAAAAGGCAAAGCATGTTAGGCAAATGCTAAAACAAATTAAAAATGCATGTTGAATGTATTTCCAAACCACAAAATATAATGAAGTGGAGCAGCTCAGCTGGGCTAAAAATGAACGGGCTAATCAGAGAGAGACAACATGGCACTGATTCTTTTTTCAGTATATGCTGAATGTTTACTACAGTATGTTGGAAAACCGCTGCTTGTTCATGCCTCTTTAAAGCTGTCTTACAGGGACTGATTTAATCACATCCCCGCGGCATGGAGCTTCGCACACAGAATGGCCACTAATGATGGGACCTGCTCCACTTCATCAAAGAAAGTGTTTCTCTCTCTCTCTCTTTCTCCCTGTCTGTCTCGCTCCACTCTCAGAGGAGCAAAGATTCAATCCATTAAATATAGACAAGAGCGGTCGCACAATGGAGAACCTTTTCTGACACTCGCCGTTCGACGTTGGATTATAAAATCAGTCTGAAATCTACATCTAGCATCTCAGTGTTCAGATCATTGATGGGAAAGACCATCTGCTCACACGGGCCATAACTATAAAGCAAATTTCATTGGGTTTTCTGGCCCTATTACCACTCAGATCCTTTTGAATCTGTTATCCACCAGAGAAGGTGGGAAGGATCAGATCAAAGCCTCTGTGGAAGGAGAGAACCTTCTTTGTGAAAATCTGTCTCAGCATTGCAAAGCCAAAGAGATGAAAGGAAGATTAATAGAGGTTGACGATAGCCACTGACACATTAAGAGATGACGCAATCAAATAAACAACGGCTTAACATTCAATACAACCAGCTTAGAGAAGATCTGTGCCGTATATTCCCGAAGAAAAAACGGACGAGTCCAAACACAAGCTAAGTGTGAGGCATAAACATACATCACTATTCACAATGAATTAATAATCACTTCCAGCAAGATCTTCATACCCCTCCTCCTGCTCCTTCCTTCCTTCCATATCTTCATCCCTTCCTCCCTCTTTCTTTCTGCGGTCCTAATCGGCGTCAGCATAATGAAAGGCCCTGTGGATGGCGTTTCATTTTAGCGGTGTCAAACAATCCCAGCACTTAGCACTGTGGAATGACAGCTTGTTCTGTTTCATCACAGCGCCTTCATTGAGAATTCGAGGCGGCCTTGTTATAGGCGTTTGCTGTGAGTCAGCACATGACTGCTTCTGAGAACTCAAAACTAGTCCACTAGAGTGTCCTGTTTGGCCTTTCCCTACTAAAAAAAACCAGCTTAAGTTGGTTTACTGACTCAGTTGGTTTCCCACTCTGGTCTGTGGCTAGTTTTAGAAGGGTTTTGGGTTCTTTTCAACTGCTCAGACTAGGAGACCAGCTGGCTGCCCAGCTAAACTCAAGCTTGGCGAGGCTGGGAGATTAGCATAAAACAGTTAAAGTGCCCTTATTATGCAATTTTTAAGGTTGCTACTAATGTTTTGGGAGTCTCCTACAATATGTTTACATGCATGCAAGGTCAAACAATGCTTTTCTTTTCTCAAAATATGTGTTTAAGTCCACATCCCGATAACCTTGTGGGCAGTGCTCCTATATTAAGTGCTGTTGCGCTATGGGTGTCCCGAGTTTGAATCCCAACTCAAGGACCTTTCTCGATCTCGATTCATTCTCTCTAAACCCCTCCTTTCTGTGAGCCTACTCTGCTCTAATTGGTCTACTGCGTACAGTGCATGTCGTAAACGATACGCCCATTGCCATAGTTCTGTATTTTGAATGCTCGATAGAAAATTCATTGGAGCCAGCTGATCCAAATAAACTGGATACTGAGCCATCTTTCAAGAGCAAGTGTTTTGTGAATCCCGTGATGAACTCCCCGAGATTACAGAAGCAGTCGTCAGTAAAATGACGTGAGGGCGGGTCAAGTTGTTCGCGGCCAGCCAACGTAGAACATAGGCGCGCATTTACCCCACGATGTGTAGCTGTCACGGAAGTGGGATTTAAATTACTGCGTTTATGCAGTATTTTGCAGTATTTTTGGAGACAATAACTTTACAACTTTGCAGATCGTTTGCATTCACATACAGCTACGTTAAACACTGCATGAAGCAATATTCGAAATGGCATATTAGGGGCATTTTAATGCTGCAATGTAATGGAAGTAGCAAAATATCTCTTTTTTATATTGTGACATACATCCAAGTAAAATAGATTAATGAAAAAAAAAAGTAGGGCGGGACTTGGAAGTCTGTTGTTTCACCGAAAGATCAAGTTGACATTTTTTAAATTAATTAAATTAATCATATGTATGAATGATCTGTTCACAGTAAGATGAATTTCCATTTCATGCCAACTTTAAGCCCAGCAAACAAGTTGAGTTGTTGAGGGTTGTTTGATCCTAAACTCCCGCAATTGTAGATTCTTGAAGATTTTATATAGATAATGCATATAAAAGGAGATTAATGGCCTTTCATTTCATTACTAGAAATGCAGTTGTAAAAATTGAGTTGCTTTGAGAATAGGCGATTATTGTTCTCCTGAACAGTTCCATATGTCTGAGAGTGAACCGAGAGAGGACTATTGTCCTCCTTTTGTTAGGATTCAAATGCTTGGGCAAATCTTAAACACATTTGCTTGAATTAGAAGACGTGAATTGCAGAGATAGCATTTATTTGACATCAGTTCAATTAACACACAAATGAGCCTTTTCTTGCAAACTGCAAGGTTTCACTTGAGTCGTTTTCCTGCTTTTGAGTGCTCGAGTTCAGGATTTGTCAACCTGACCTTAAAAGAAAACGAATCAAGGTTTCTCGATGCTTGTATTTTAGCAGTGGCTGACTAAATAGATAAGGCTATCTGATTTTTTGTTACCATGGTTGTTAGAGCTGTACAAGAACAACCTTCTAAATGTGGGTGGCATTTTGTCTTGGCCCGGCTCTGTGGTAATGCTGTTTTGAAAGCCCTCACTTTCCTGTCAGTACACACAAACATTGCCCCAATCCGAAACCATAGAGTATAATAAATCTTTGTGTTCTTTCCAGACTGAGAGCATGTGGATGGCCGCTCTAGTGTTTTTCTACTTGGCTAATAGGACACAGGATGAGTGTTTTTATTTTATGGATCTACATCAATTAACCAAGAGATGTTACATGGACATGGGTCCTTAAAGCCCATCATGTTCCCTCAGGGCCTTCAGACCTATTTCTTTTATATTAATTGTCCATACTTATCTAGGCAGTAGTTATTTTTGCCATAAAGGTTCTAGTAAACACCAGTGCACAACATTCAATGAAGATGACCATTCTGAGAAATGGAGTAATGGAAGTCCAGCAGAAGACTTTGATGCAAGAGAGAGTTCCTTAAAAGGTACTTGGAAGTTGGTTGTGAGTACACTGAGGCTCTGTTTCAAAACCTAGTGAGCTGCCTTGTAAGCCAGAATGCTAACTGAAATGTAACTTACCGTATTGGCCCGAATATAAGACGACCCTGATTATAAGACGACCCCCCTTTTTCCAGATGTACCTTTTGGAAAAAGGCTTATACGGTAATAAATGACTGACTTGGAACACTACATAGAGCTACTCTGTTTGACTTCAGCATATGGCTAACAGCATAGTACTCTAATAAGCATAAATATACATATCACACTCAAATGTGGTAAAATATTTTTTTAAAGAAATATATATGCACTTGAATGTTGGTCTGAGGAAGGGTAATAGTGCAGAACTCGTAGTCTTGCCACAGCTGGACTTGGTTTAGAGCTTTTTCTCCCTCTCTGAGGCAAACTTCAGGGTGAAACAGAGGTGGCTGTATGCCAAGTGACGTTTGGGGGGGTCAAGTTTAGGCTTTGCGACCCCAGAATGATAAGGTGAGGGTTCAGGGAGAAGTCAGGAAGCCATTGTTTTCAAAAATTCCTGTTATTTGGTTATTCGATCGGCCATGAGTGCGCAAGCTCCCCTGTAGCTGCACAGGGAGGCCAATGCAGAATCAGATACAGTGGGCTCCGCTAGTGAAAAATGCTACTATTTGATTTCAATTTATTTCTTTACAAAATGTGTTGCAGGCATAGAAATTTGAATGAATAGTTTAATTTTATGTTTAAATTTAAATTCAGAATGTTTTAGTTTGTTTTTGTAGTTTTGTTAATGCACAGTATATATTTTTAAATATTTATTATACACACTACTGTTCAAATATTTGGGGCCAGTAAGAATTTTTTAAGGAAAATAATACTACTAAAATTAATCAATACTACTTAATATTCAGCAAGCACACATTAAATTTATATAAATAAAAACATTTATGTTACAAAAAAAAATGAATAAAAATGTTATTTTTAACTTCCTATTCATCAAAGAATCCTGGAAAAAAATATTAAGAAGCACAACTGTTTCTTGAACAACAAATCAGCATATTAAAATTGGAATTTTTATTCAGCCTTGCCATCAAATGAATAAATTACATTTTAAACACAATACTAATATTTTTACTGTATTTTCATCAAAAAATGGTGAACAGGGCTTTTAAAAACATTAACAACATTTTACTGACCCCAAAAATGAATAAAAATGTTATTTTTAACTCCCTATTCATCAAAGAATCCTGGAAAAAAATATTAAGAAGCACAACTGTTTCTTGAACAACAAATCAGCATATTAAAATTTGAATTTTTATTCAGCCTTGCCATCAAATGAATAAATTACATTTTAAACACAATACTAATATTTTTACTGTATTTTCATCAAAAAATGGTGAACAGGGCTTTTAAAAACATTAACAACATTTTACTGACCCCAAATTTTTGAATCATGGCTTAAATCAGAAAATTGATGTTTATAATTTTTCTTTATTTTAATGGTTGAAATTAATGGTTGAGACCGAATGTTTGATTTTCACTCTGCAGTTGTAGCTGTAATTTACAGTTCTGCAAGTTCTCTTGGCAAGAACCACAAGCCATCTATCAGTCAGGCACATCAGAGAGAGCTGACGTCATGCTTCTGTGTGTACTGTACATGCAAGAGACATCAGATCCTGCTACATTAAGTCAATTCTGATTTTTACTTGCACTAATAACATAGTGCATGCAGCTTTTCTGCAAAGACTTTAAAGTCTAAACAACACAAATTTGGAAATTACCTTTTTAAGTTTTAGAGGTACTTAAAAGCTTTACCACCATTGGCTGAGGCTGAACACTTTCTTAATGAGCCTTTGTACTGTGTAACCTCTCTTGCCTTTTTTCTCATACTCTCTCTCCATCTCTCTTATTCTCTTTAAGTAACAGCAGACTGCTAGATCACAAATTATTAATATTAGCAAGCCTTCATGCTCTGCAATTATAAGCTACATGACTGTACGGACCACAAATGTCTGTACAGCAAAAAATCTACTGCCTAATTCAAGACGAATGATGGTTCTTACTTCAGAACTGAAGTATGCATTTGCATGGTGTTTTCTGTCAATAAGGTCTCTCTCCTTCCCCTCTTTATGTCTTTCTCTTTCAGCAGGTTGGTGACAGCACCAAAAGGAGTCTGTGTTCCTGCACAAAGATTAAGTGTGTGACAGTGTCTGTCGAGTACATATTTCAAACCGGGAGACATCCTCAGTTCCTGAGAATAAACTCAGTAGGTTGTTTCATTTATAGTTCAGTGTAGTAATACTTAAAGGTAAAGTGTGTACTTTCTGTGCTATTAGCAGGACCAAATGGAATAGCTAAAATAAGGATGTGTATTTGATCAAATTGACCAAATTTGACATTATTACAATTTCATTCTGCTTTTTAAACACTGGTCAGATTTTTTATGTTTTCACTCTATAAATTGGTCTTTATTTATGAAGAATGTGTAATGTATACTTGTGTAGCGTTGTGAGTAAAAACATCTGTTTTCAAGCAGGTTTCCTCAACATTCCCTCATCTTCCATTGTTTGGACAAACAGATGTCAGTTACGTTGGCTTAGATGTAATGCTTAAACCAGAGAACGCCACAGTATTAACACATCCCTGGGAAATCAGCCTATATGAATAACGTCTCGGTTACGTATGGTAACCCTCGATCCCTGAAGGAGGGAATACGATGACTCTTATCATTGATCTAGGGTAAGAAAAATTATTTTTTACTTTACACACGCATCGGCTGTAATAAATTCCTGTTGGTAATGCGCTGGTAATTATGGGAAAAAATGAATAGCCTGATTGAAATAGCTTTAAAATAGTATTTAAGCCACAATATATTGATGCTGTCAGTTGAGAAAAAGCAGATGCATTCAAAATAGCCAATTACTCTTTTGGAGCTCTTTGAAACTGGCAGAGAAGTTTTTTTTTCCACAAACCCTTCTTGGACCGTTTCTATGGAGGAGTAGTGCCACTTGAAAATAAAATGAAGGAATCAATTATCACTTTCATAATTCAACAATAAAATTGTAAATAGATAAATCACTAAAGCTTTTTGTTGTAGTTATGTGTAGCAATAAAGCTTTTGTTTTAGTTAAGTGTAGCAATAAAATACATTTGTAAAAACATTTAAATCATATTAAATGTTTAAAATGATAAATATAACAAAAATACATTTAATCTAAAAAGCATATTTTTGAGAACATTTTGGCAAATTGCTTTTTAATGCAATTTTACTGTTGCATTTAACAATAATACATCAATTATTTATTTTTGTATTTTAGCAATATATCAATTAAATGTAATTAATATGTTTTTTGTTTAGTTGTAAATTTTTATCTTTTAATTATTTAATTGAGTGCTTAATTTGTATTTATTTATTTATTTTACAATAAAATTATTTAAAAAATGTCCTGGTTTTCAATATGTTTATGTGTAGACATGTTTTAATTAGAACTTAAAGTTTATTCCAAATTATCCATTTTATCCAAAAAGGGAAAAAAAGCATGATGGGTAGATTTGACCTCTTCCAGCATGGAGATCTATTGTACAGACATGAAATTCTGCAGAGATTTGTGGTTTCTCTGTCTGTCCTGTATTAGGGAGTCACGAGCCAAACGCATTTCTCAAAGGACCTCCAAATATGTCTGAGGTGAATGTGACACCTGCAGTTAAATGAATACAAATGAAAATCAAACATTTAGAGAGCGGTGGGGATGGGGATGGCGAAGCAGCATGCTGGATGTCGGAGAACTGAATGACAAAGTAACTTCTTCAAAGCCTGCTGGGTGGATGGAGCAATGAGAGCGAGAGGTGCTGATTTAGAAGGCAGACGTGTTGTTCGTGTGCAACACCATGCTGCGGTAAAGGCCTGTGGGATTTGCTCTGTCTCTCTGTCTCCTTGACATCTCTCTTTCTTTTTCCTCTCTCTCTATCAGCTCTTTTCATCTGCTCTGCTCTGTGCGGATGTTTCACACCAGCTGTTTGCTTCCCTTTGAGAATAATTCACAGCATGCTGTCTAAATTATGAAATGAGGACTGGCTAGAGATAAGCCTAGCAAAATTGATGTTATATTGCTTAGTGTTTGTTCTGCTTTTTAATCAATGAACAAATATTTTAAAAGATAAAAAGGTAGAATTGCAGTAGTCTGCTGCCTTTGACAAGTCATCAGCCACATTTTACATTATACACTACCGTTCACCAAGGCTGCGTTTATTTGATGGCATATAATCAATATAATTTAAAATGTAATTTTGTAATTTTCAGCAACCATTACTCAAGTCTTCAGTGTCAACTAATCTTTCAGAAATTGGGTACTTAAGAATATTTCTTATTATTATCAAAGTTAAAACAGCTGTGCTGCTTAAAGGGGTAGTTCACCCAAAAATGAAAATTCTGTTATTCATTACTCGCCCTCATCTTCGAAACACAAATTAAGATTTTTTTTACGTTCAAGGCCCAGAAAGGTAGTAAGGACATTGTTAAAATAGTCCATGTGACATCAGTGGTTCAACTTTAATTTTATTAGGCTACGAGAATACCTTTTGTGCGCAAAGAAAACAAAAATAACAAGTTTATTCAACCATTTCTTCTCTTCCGTGTCAGTCTCTGCCGCGTGTAGAACCCGGATGCCCTGCGCCTTGTGTACAAGCAGAGGAAGATGCATGCTGTACATCAAACAGTCTTCGTAAACATGTATGAACTTGCATACATGTCTTACTTATTAAGACCCAGCCTTAAACGTGTCATATAATGCTACAGGCACTTTTACAAGTTGTATGAACTGAAATGTGTGTTGGCAGTGTGTGTACACAACCACCCTAAAATGATAAAAATCCACCCAGTGGTTTTTTGTTAATCTACTAAAATTTTTACCCTTTCTCAAATCGAGCCGATCTCAGATGCCTGTCTGTGTGACGTCACACAGGTGGTTTTTTGTTAATCTACTAAATTCTTTACCCCTTTCTCAAATCGAGCCGATCTCAGATGCCTGTCTGTGTGATGTCACAAAAACAGGCCCCCTTCCACGATAGTTTGATAGCGTTTCAGCACAGACTGGACTGGTGTCTTACCTTAGACCCGCCCTGAGTGAGCTGTCATCAGTCCGCCATTGTTTCACCGCTGGATTGAGGTCTTCTGTTGTTGGATGTAATAATGAACATAGCAGTCGTCGTTTACTCCCGACATCTGAGCCGCTGAAGATGCAGTGGATTATGTTTGAAGGGAATGCACCACCGATCTACATAAATGCGTCTCTGTTCGCGTGAATCATTCGTGATCCAGCTTCACCTACAGAAGAAGTGAGTATAAGGTTTTTTAATGAATCTTTGCAAATCGCCTTTCCTAATAATGTGAAATTTTAACCAAACTATGTTACAGACTTTTCATTAAGACCCTAAAGAATCATATCAACTTGTGGAAAATGGGCATCCTATGACCCCTTTAACTATTTGAACCAGAATATACAGACGATGAACTAGAAGAGATGGATGTTCTACATCAGAATGCTTGCTGACCCCGAATTATCGAATGGTATTTTGAAGGCCCTTTAGTCATGACTGTTTTCACAATATAGCAGTTTGTCATAGCTTATTTCTTAATTATACATTATACTTTCATTGTAGATCTTTTTGGATTCTGGGAGCTGTTCCTTTTCCTCTAGAGATGTGTTTGCAGTCATCACTCATAGTATGAAGAAAGATATTACAGTCCTTGGAGTGGAAACTCATTGTAGATTGAATATATATGCATTGCAAATTCACAATAAAACCATGTTACTGTAAGGAATCAATATGCAAAGTATCCACTAAATAGTAAATACCCTTAAACGAAGGAGTTTTAAGCTGCCTTTACACTATTGTCAATAAACAACACCACGGAAGTCATTCATTTCTAATGAAGAGCATATGAGCTGCGTGAAGTTCTGACCATATGCATGTGGAATTTTCACGTACAATTTCAGCTTTGGATATGTTGAAATATTTTGACTACCAGACTGAATGTGAAGTAATCAGATCTATGAGATTAGTGAAGAACAAAGTGAGAATTACCAATATTTTTTTTCCAGTAAAACATTATTCTTTAAACACTATTTCTGTAAAATGGGCTATTATGAATAATTATGTCTGACATAATTATTTTGTAATTGTTAAATAATTATTTACATTGATTAGCACTATGAAACTACTATGTTTTTTTCTTAGATGTATTGGTGCTCATTTATTGGTGAATAGGCAGAAGATAACAAGTGCTTCACGACCAGTTTGAAAGTTCTGTACAACTGTCACTAGGAGTGAAATGCAAATGTCACACTTAAGTCTTTGAGCCTGACAACCCTTTTCATTTTCATTAAACAGAAAAGAATGGCCATTTCATCTATCAATATTTCATCTTTTATGTCCACTGAGATAAGACAATAATACATTTTGGAATGACATGACAAGGGCGGGTAAATAACGACAGAATGTCAATTTTTGTCTGAGCTGTATTTTAAAGTCATATCTGTCAGTGACTTTCACTTTTAAACTGAACTTTAACAAACTTCATATGTTTTTAATACTCACCTGGCATGTTTTTTCTATACATGCAAGTGGGACAATATGAAATTATTAGTGCTTGTACAGACAGATTCTCTCTCCATTTTTCATTTTTTGGTCTGATGACACTGCAGAGTGTGGAAAGATGGAAATGAATGGGTGACTCAATAGGGGATAGAGAAGAAAATAAGAAAGAGAGGGAGCGCTGGCACCCGTGTGATTTTTTTTAAGCTCCTAAGGCGTTTTTCTCACTCTTTCTCTACTCTCTCTCGCTCCCTGTGCCTCTCTTGAATGGCTGCATGACAGCAAAAAGGTTATTCTTGGCAAGTTCTGTTCTCCCTTTCAGCAAAAACAGCCGTTTCTGTGCTGGCCTGCTCCAGCCTGTCTGGGGCCCCTCTCCCTCCATTTCTCTCCCCTTCTTAAATTTTTTTTTTTTTGCATTCTCTCATTCTTATTGAGTACCCACTCACACGTTCTCATTTCTTTTTGCAATTTATATTTAATTCTTCCCACAATTTTCCCCATATTTCAGCATCTCATTATTCCAAAGTTCGCTTTTCTCATTTCCCCTTTTCTCACCAGTGAAAGCCTTTCCCTTTCCACACAAAATAAAATGAAGAAATAGTTAGGTTTTTCAGTCCTCATCTTGAGATTGATTTGGATTCCTGCTCTCAGGGAGCCACTGAGGGCCCGGGAACTCTGAGACGTGCTCAATTTGCTCAGTGTGCGTTCTGCTCACTTCTGAAGGATTATAAAGTTCTGGGCAATAATTTTATACAGTGGAAACATACCCAGTGATAGATGGGTTTTCATCACTATAATTCAACAGATGAGCAAAATGAGGAAAAACTTCAGACCTTTTCTTAAGGGAGACCCTTTTAATTCAGACCCACACTCCCTTCCATTGAGACCAGACTCTGCAGTTTTCCATCAGGGAGAATGGCTCAATCATTCAAGGCAAATGGTGGGAATTTGACAGTATGAGTCATGTTGCTTTCCATCATTTTGTGAAAGTTGGCTGATATACAACCACATAATAAAAAGCAGAGAATTATGTCATATTACATTAGGAGATCTCTAAATTCATAAAATTGTGATGAAATTCCTATAAAAGAAATAAGTACCATGTGCAAATTTAATATTAATAATTAATAATACTAATACTAAATAGTAATACTGGTCTTGGGTGTCCCCAGAATGTGTCTGTGACGTTTCAGCTCAAAATACCCCACAGATAATTTATTACAACAGCTGGAAAATGTCATTTTTGGGGTGTGTCTAAAAAAAGAGCTGTTTTGGTGTGTATCACTTTAAATGCAAACGAGCTGCATATTCCCACCCCATCTCCACAAGAGGGCGTCGCATATACATCTATCTGCATTGCATCCCTACTGCAATAAACAGCCGGTAGAAGCAACATGACTGAGAGCGAGAGAACCGGTGTTCGGCCGTACATATGGGAAGCCAAATGAACAGTGCCTGCGAGGTGACATGGTCGGTTCACTTAGTTTTGTCGTGGCCACGACATAATAACTCGTGGGAACGTGATAATATGTCGTGGCCATGAGATATTAATTTGAGGGAACGTCATATTAACTCGTGGGAATGTGATATTATGTCGTGGCCACGAGATCATTTTGTCGAGGTAACAACATTCTTATGTCGTGGCCACGAGATCATTTTGTAGAGGTAACAACATCCTTATGTTGTGGCCTCGAGATGCTATGTTGAGGGAACAACATCCATTTCCCGTGGCCACGACTTCTTATGTTGAGGGAACGACATATTTTTCTCGTGGCCACGAGTTTAATGCGTAAACAAACCTGCATGACCATAGCAACCCAGGGAATAAATGAAT
>NW_015647033.1:348006-370994 GCF_001515625.1 Sinocyclocheilus rhinocerous
GATAATAATAATAATAATAATATACAAATATTACGGGAAAAAGACGATCAGTTAATGGACTTACAAGACTGTAGGATGGATAAAAATGTTTTCTTGTAGGCCTATTTTATATTATGCACTTTATGTAACATTTATTCATGATAAACTTCATTGGAATGCTGACTATCGCACGTAATACACTCCGGTAGCCAAGGCCTATGGTTAATATAATAATTTAATAATGTAATAATTTCTAAAATAAATAATATAATAATTTCTTAATTAAAAATAAAATATTAATGAATCCATCTCTGGTAATCCCAGGTTGCTATGCAGGTTTGTTTACGCATTAAACTCGTGAAATGGATGTTGTTTCCTCAACATAACATCTCGATGCCACGACATACGGATGTTGTTACCTCGACAAAATGATTTTGTGGCCACGACATAATATCACGTTCCCACGAGTTAATATGACGTTCCCTCAAATTAATATCTTGTGGCCACGACATATTATCACGTTCCCACGAGTTATTATGTCGTGGCCACAACAAAACTAAGTGAACCGAACATGTCACCTCCCGGCACCGTACTAAGCAGCTCAGATGTTGGGAGAAAATGAAGACTCTTATGTTCAGTCTTACATCTAAACAGAAAACAGGGATTGCTTACGAGACATTGTTGACGTTATAGCTGCTTGAGCGCAAAGAAAAAATTAAGCACAGAGTAAAACCGCGGAGGATGGAAACTATGGCAATGCAGTGCTGTCAATCAACCCCCATGGCCCGGCTGTATGCAATGTGATGTCACATTGCTTAGAGAATCAAATCGGCTTGCCTAGTGAGACTGATTTGGTTTAAAGGGGATTAAAAAATAAGGAGTGGGTGGATTTTTATCATTGTAGAGTGGTTGTTCACACACTGCCAACACACATTTATGTCCAAAAAATGGATTTTGCATAATAGGTGCCCTTTAAAACCGTATGGATAAGTGTTTCAGCGTTAAAAAAGGAGAGCTGATGAAGAATTTTGCATCTATCTATCTCTCTGTCTGTCTGTCTATCGTTCTATGTCTGTCTAATATACAGATAGATAGATATAGATAGATAGATAGACACTATGTTTATCTACTGTATCTGACTGTCTGTTAATCTAGTCCATCTGTTGTTAAATTGTTCTATCTGTTTGTCTGTCTATCTATATATCGATCTATTTTCTGTATTGTAGCTGTAAACAACAATCCATTCTTAAAGTATGCAATCTTGTATTGCCTTTGAATTTACAGTATATTGTTTGTCTATATACCCATGCTTAAGTCTTAGGCCATTAAATAAGACACCTGCAAACCGAGGAAGGGGAGTTTCCAGAGACCCATTTGTATCTCATTATATCTTTTCTAAAGCAGACGTCCAATGGGCTGTTGGTGATGTGCCTCTAAGGGAAATGAAAGATTAACTGCACTTTGTCAGCTGTTAAAGTTTTACAAAAAAAGAGGCTCTAGACATCCATTACCCGTGGCATCAGAGAGAGAGAGAGAGAGAGAGAGAGAAAGAAGTCTGCTTTACAGCTACTGCACTGAGGTTAGATCAGGACCCAAGCAAATGGACTATATGGCCTCAAAAGTCCTGAGTGTTTATTAATATATGTAGCAGATAGTTAGAAAATTTGCTCTTTGCACTGTATACAGTAATATTGCACTTGGTTCTATTTTGTTTTTTTGTTTTTTAAGATGTACACCTTCATTTAGTAATTTCCCCCTTTTTTCAAAGAGAAAAAAGTGAGTGAATGAAAGAAAAAAACGTGATATATATATATATATATATATTTAAACTAAATATGTCATTTCTTAAACTAAAATGAAATAGTCAGAAAAGTAGGAGTCATCAATATTTAAAGATTGTTATTGCCCTTTCAGGCAGTACTTTTTCTTAGCAGAATACTTTCATTTCTTGCACTTAATAAACTGTGACTAAGCAGCAAATAGCCCATGACTCTAATAAAAGTCATGATGTTGAGAAAAGACATGCCGCTTTTTGGCAGACTGGAATCCAAGATGGCAAGATAAGCAAGAGAACCCTATTGAGGAGTAGAACTGATAAGAAACGGTCCTAATAAAACCACCCTCATCCAAACAGACCTTCTGATTCTTTATTTTCTTCTTTGCTTTCTTGCTTGCCTGCTTACTTTTTTCTTTCTTTCAGGAGTCACACTGTAACAAAGATATTAAAACTGAAAAAGTACTAATATACAAAATTTGGGGTCAGTAAGATTTTATGTTTATGAAAGGTCACCAAGGCTGCATTTACCTGATCACAAGTACAGTAAAAAAGAAATACCTGTAACTCTTTTCTTTTTTCATTTATTTTAAGATGTAATTTATTCCTGTGATTTGCGAAGAATTCAGCAGCCAGTCTTCAATGCCACTTCAATGTTACTACAGTCTTCAATGTCACGCGATCCTTCAGAAAACATTCTGATATACTGATTTGGTGATTAATAAACATTTCTAACCTATTATCAATGTAATAATTCCTTTTTATTATGAATGTCATGCTGCTTAATATTTTTTATAGAAATGATTGTACTTTTCATGATTCTTTGATGAATAGAAAGTTCAAAAGAATATAATTTATTTGACAGAAATCTACAAGGTAATATAATTGTTAATGCATGCTATAGAAGGCAGCTGTCTATGTAGGCATTATACAGCAAGGCAGTTCGAGGTTTTGAAACAGAGCTGCAGGACACTAAACTCTTTATTGAAAATACATCTAACTTAGCAGTCAAATCTTTTGAATATAATTTATGTTAGCACTGATACTTATAGAATGCATTTTAAATAACCCTCAGAGTGTGCTTGTGATATTGATTGACCCTCACTTTATGGCTTTGAAAGAATAAATACACCTTCTCTGTTTGTTGTAGGTAATCAAGGACTTGAGGGCACCTGCCAGTGTGAAGATGAGTGATAAACATATGGCTTTGCTGTCAAATAGCAGGCATGATGAATGGCCTACTCAAGGTGCGTTACTGCACACAGCAGCCTTTAAGTGCTAGTTTGTGAATTCAACTCGCCGCTGTCCACATCACTCAAACTGTGAATTTGATGTGTCGGAGTGGGACAGAAGAGGTGTGTGGTTGGGTTTTCATTGTCATTAGAAGTCCGTCCTTGGGTCTGAGACATCTGTCACTTTGAGAGGAGTTGCTCGGCCAGTGGGAGACAGTTTTGAGGTATCATGGCAGTGCAAGGTAGCGCAATCAGTCTCAAGGAAAATGAATTTCATAGGGTGGGTAGAGGGTATGGATACACCCTTGGTCCAAAATTAAAGGGATAGTTCACCCAAAAATGGAAATTCTGTCATTAATTACTTATCCTCATGTTGTTCCAAACCCGTAAGACCTTCGTTCATCTTCGGAACACAAATTAAGATATTTTTGATGAAATCTGAGAGTTTTTTGGCCCTCCATAGACAGCAACGCAACTACCACGTTCAAGGCCTAGAAAAGTAGTAAGGACATTGTTAAAATAGTCCATGTGACATCAGTGGTTCAACCGTAATTTTATGAAGCTACGAGAATACTATTTTTGCGCAAAGAAAACAAAAACAATTCTTCTCTTTAACAGTCTTTAACAGTCACCACGGACCACATGTGTGGTCAGTTTCGCAATAAACAAAATGATTTCTTTTAAAATATAAAAAAATAAATGAAAAAAGTATTTTTAATAATATTTTTCTAAATAAAAAGAATGCAGTTTTTTTGGCAGATAAGAAATAATGGTAAAACTTTACAGGAAGGTTCCGTTTGTTAACATTAGTTAACTACGTTAGTTAACAAACTAACAATGAAAAATTATTCTAAAGCATTTAAAGTTAAGTTTTCAACATTTGCTAAAAAATTGTATTTGTTAATATTATCTAATTATTCTAATAGACCTAAGCTAACATGAAATAACAATGAATATTTGTTTTATTTATTAACAGATTAATAAATATTGTAACAAATGTATAGCTCATTGTGCATTAAAGGGGTCATATGATGCTGCTAAAAAGAACATTATTTTGTGTATTTGGTGTAATGAAATGTGTTTATGCGGTTTAAAGTAAAAAAAAACTTTCATTAACAAATGTAAGTAATGAGACCTTATCGTAAAGTGTAAACCGAAATATTTATAGCCAGTACGTTTTCACCCGCCATTGACTGTGGCCCATTGGACCCACACTGTGAATCCCACTCTCTGTGTATGTTTCTAATAAAAAAATATGACATACCAATTGTGAAAAGTTATTTGTACAAAGGCAATGACTAGTAACAAATGATCTCCACCTGCGATTGGGAGCGACAGTAAATATGGTAATTCTTTTCTGGACGTTTTCGCTTCGAGTTTGCAGTTGCTGGTGTGAATAAAGTGAAAAATGAAAATGATAATGGCTCAGACTGGTTCAGCTGTCTCGTAGATTTGCTGTGAAATTGAAAACAGAACAGAAGAGTGAATTCCTAATCAATTACAAGAAATGATGTGTGAAAGAATGTGTTTGCAGTTTTCTCTCACAGACACTCGTCCACTTTCAATTTCCACCTCATTCCCTCCGTTTGGTCTTCACCTCTTTTCTCTTATGTGGGAGGAGAGCGGGGGAACGGGGCCTTGTGGAAAATATGAATCCTATTTTACTGAGATGCCTTACAGTAAAGTGGATTTCAGTCCCACAGCCAGGGTGCCTTTGATCTGTTCTGTCCATTCGTCGCATTGGCTTTTCTGCCGGCGGAGCTGAGAGGGGCTAAACTAGCCATGCTACAGTGACAGGACGCTCTCAGCAGGGGCTAAAGTGTCCTCATGCTCCCCGTACACACGTTCTTTCATTCACATGCCAGATACTTAGTAAACAAGAAAAACGTACACCTATTTGTTAGGCTTAATCTGGCAGCGACTGTCATTCGGCTTCATGGGCACAAACTGAGCTGAAGACGGACGGTAAGGCTGTGGTTTATTTAGCTCTGTTCCAAAACCAAGTGAGATCCCTTTATAGGCAGCATTTTAAGACAACACCAATAGGGAAAAACACATTTTGGCCAAATTCTAAGGCGGCATCTTATGTATCCTATATGGAGAGCACAATCCCATAATGCATTGTAGAAGTTTATTAAAAAATCAATCCAAGATAAATTGTAAACAGTTTCTGCACAAAAACTAAATACTGTATTTGTTTGGAAGCATTTTATTTTATATATTTGTTTTGATATTCTGAATAGCACATGCATGAATGTAAGAATTTCATTTTGATAATATTTTAAAAAGATAAAATATATTTAATTTTAAGTATAATACGGCACAGTTTTCGTCTCTATTTAATCATATTTTCAAAATTAATTAATTTATTGCTAAGAATCAACGTAAATCTGTTGATTGTGAAAACAATTACATTTAATAAGAGAAAAAAAATTGTAATATGGCTTGCGGAGGAACAATTAAGATTCGATTAGTTACTGTATGAAATCAAAACTAATTAAATGTATTGATGAAAAACAGTTATTTTGTATTTAAGTAAATTCAGTTTATTCGTTTCTTTGTTAAAACTGTGTAATCCAAATGGATATACATTTTATATACAAGTATTATTTGATATATATTGCATATTTCAAATAGTATTAAGATTGTATTGTAAATATGCTCTAACATATAGTAATTTATACAATAATATTAAAGTAATATTAAAAGTATTTTGTAATATTGAAATTTGATTTGTAAGAGTCTATAAATCATAATAATTGTAATAATCAATCCAAGATAAATCCATTTTGATTGAAGTTGAGTATTCCATCTCATTCATCACCCAACAGGTGCTGTTTTCAGGAAACAGACTGTTCTTCATGGTAATTTCTGGATCTCTGTCATCTCCACGAAGGCCACTGGGCCCAAACACGTGCACCGGCTGACAAGTGTTCCACCTCTGCATAAGGACAGCCAGCCCTCATTCCATTTGGAACACGAGCCCAGGGCTGACTTATTTGAAGTGGGCAGTGTAAGAACCGAAGTCAACACACACTCACATTCATGAAGGTCCGTGGAATGAGCTGACTAATGGAAGACCAGCTGGCTAGATTCTTCATAAAATAGGGGTAAATAATTCAACTTTAAAGAGAGAGTGTTCATCAAATAATTTAAAAGGCTGTGGCTCAGCAGACTTCCAGTAGTCTATACAGTAGCAGCATAAAAGTAGTTTTTCTTATTCTATGAGTACAATTTTTGGTCTAAATGATTCACAACACACAAGTCAGATAGTCGCCTTGACTACCTCCAACCTGAACAATGCAATAGAGTAGAAATTGGCATATTATAATGTGTCCAACATTCAAATATTATAAAGGAATTGTGTTCATACTTGTGCTCATAAGTTTACATACCCCTTGCAGAATGTCAGAATGTGCAAAATGTTAATAATTGAAACAAAATAAGAGGCATCATGAAAATTCCATGTTATTTTTTTATTTAGTACTGTCTTGAATAAGTTATTTCACATAGCATATGTTTACATATACTCCACAAGACAAATTAATAACTGAATTTATAAAAATGACCCCATTCAAAAATTTACATAGTCTTGAATCTTAATACTCTGTGTCATTTCCTGGATGATCCACGACTGTTTTTATACTTTGTGATAGTTGTTCATGATTCCCTTGTTGGTCCTGAGCAGCTCAACTGTCTGCTGTTCTTCAGAAAAATCCTCCAGCTCCTGCACATTCTTTGGTTTTCCAGCATATTCTGCGTATTTGAACCCTTTTCAAAAGTGACTGTATGATTTCGATATCCATATTTTCACACTGAGGACAACTGAGGGACTCATACACAGCTATTACAAAAGGTGAAAACATGTACTGATGCTCAATAAGGCAACATAATGCATTAAGAGCCGGGGGATGTAAACTTTTGAACAGGATGATGATGTGTAAATTCTTCTCATTTTGTTTAACGATCATATTTTTTCATTTAGTACTGGACTTCAGAAGCTACATAAATACTTACATGTTTCCCAGAGAATGAGTCCCTCAATTGTCCTCAATGTTAAAAGATGGATTTCAAAATCATACAGTAAATGTTGGAAAGGGAACTGCTCAGGACCAACAAGGGACTCATAAACAACTATCACAAAATATAAAAACAGTCGTGGATCATCCAGGAAATGACACATAGTATTAAGATTCAAAGGTTTGTAAACTTTTGAATGGGGTCATTTTTTATAAATTCAGTTATTATTTTGTCTTGTGGCATATATGTAAACATATGTTATGTGAAATAGCTTATTCTGGACAGTACTAAATAAAAATAACATGCAATTTTCAAGATTTCTCTTATTTTGTTTCAATTATTTACATTTTGCACATTCTGCAAGGGGTATGTAAACTTATGAGCACAACTATATATATATATATATATTAGGGCTGGGTTTTGACACAAATTTCACGATTCGATTCGATTCTCATTCATAAGCTTGCGATTCGATTCGATTACCGATTCGATTTGATTCAATATCGATTATTTTGGATATATATCAGGTATAGTACATGCCAAATTTTCTCAAGGAAAAAAAATCTCTCAACTAAAATATACATGAGAGTCAGTTGGTACTACATTACCATAAAATTGAATTTTAAAACTGACTGATTTGTTAAAATTACACTTAATGAAGTTTTAAAATAATAAAGTTACAATTACGTAATAATATTTCTACAATCTTTTTTTTTAAATATAAACAATGGTGGCTGTCATAAAAACTTGATGGATTTATTCAAACAAATTAAACATTGAAGAACAGTAAAATTTATAATGAATGTTATATGGTGCATATATTTAGCAAAATGTCCCTTTATACAGTTTATTTTTCTATATGACTAATGAGTTTATGGTCACCGAATATGTGTTTCAGAGGTAAATGTGACATTACGTGACATTGTTTACAAGCCGTTATATTGACGCCTTTGCTCGGCTGAAACACTGATAGAGCGATTACATGAGACAGGATACGGCACTCTTTCTTTTAACTTACCTTCGGATGTTTATTCATGTTTATTTTGTGCTGAAACTGGTATTAATGTGGAGGAGATGATTAGTTTACGTGCGCTACGCGCTGCCGCGTCTGTTGAACCGAGGCGCTACAGCGATCTGTCACTCCACATTAAACAGCGCCAAAACGGCATTTATTGTTTGAATACTGCAATACAATGGACAGAATATAAAATATGAGACTTTGTTTCATATTAAAAGTACCAAAGCACAATGCTTATTGCGATATATTGGAGGTGCCCTTCAGTGTTCTGTCCATTAACTGAAAACAGGCTAGACTAATCAATTCTTGGGATTTAAGAATCGATATTGTTCCGTAAAAATGTTAATCGATTAATATCGAGATATCGATATTTTTTACCCAGCCCTAATATATATATATCTCCAGATTTATCCGTTTTGGACAAGATTTTTCATTTAATCGCCAGGATTTTCCTGTTCCAGAAAGTGATCCAGTTACTAAATCCAGAGTGAAAAATTAAATCCTCATCTTCTCATCCATCAAGCTGGGCTTCATTCATATTAATGTGTCCCACAGCGAGATCTACTCAGCAGCCTCCTTCGGTTTGGGCATCTTGGCTGATTGGGATTCCATGTCCGTATGCATTACATCCAATCTGTGTTGAAACTCAAGCATAGAATGTCTACATTTGCTGGTCTGAGCCATCCCTCGGCAGGCTTTAGAAAGCTGCTTGCAGTGTTGATGCTGATTGTTTTGAGTGAAAACAGATGTGGTTTCTTCATTTCTCTCTTTCTCTTTCTCTCTCTGGTGAGGCAAGCTTCGATCACAAGGCTCATAATATTGTCTTTTTCAAACATTCGGCTCTCCAGGAGGCCACATCTGACCAGGCCTCCTCTTCTGTCACTGCTCTATGTTGTAGAAAACATATGAAGTATAAACATAAAATAATGTTTTTTTTTCTCCAGGTCAATGAAGCAAGATTTCCAGAGCGACGAGGTCAACATGTTTGACCCGTAGCAAAAACGAAATGCAACACCAAAGCAAACCCCCCCCCCAAAAAAATCTCAATTACTGCCCATGATTTTCACGTCTGATTATATTCAGTTAGATCTGTTCTAATATGCTTGACGGATATCCAAACATGAATGTATACACATTAAATCATTTATCACGAAGTCAAAACCTTACTTTGAATGCTGGACCACCGTGCACCAGCTTAGGCTTTGGCAATCAGTCACTTTCCCATTTTGTTGGATGAAAACTCCGAAAGCATTGTTCAAAAACAAGCTTTACTGGTCATTTATTTTCCTTTAGCAGTGTCAAAGGTTCTTAATGGGAAAAAAATGCCTGTACAGCAGGGAAGAACCCAAAAGTATTACATGTAGAGGCTGCAATGGTGTGATTTTATTTATTTTGCTGTGTGATTTGTTTACACAGGCTCATATATCTCCTGGCTCAGTGCACATGTGCCGGGGGTCTCGCAGAGGCCCCTAACAGAGCTCACAGTCCCCTGTGGACCAAGAGCTTTAATCAAAGTAGGACCATTCAGTTTCACACTTCTGCTGTGACAGACAGGAGACGTCCTGATCCCTCAACCTTCTCTGTAAGTATGTTTACATGCAAGTTCAATTTCAGTCGAACTATAAAATAAGTCATTTGTTTTCCCTTTGGATTATTTTTTTTTTTTTAGAATTTCTGTCAAATGTTATTTTATTTACACTACTGTTAAAAGATTTGTGATCATAGTAGTCTTTTAAAGTTTTTGAAAGAAGTCTCATACTCTGCAAAGTTGCAATTATTTGATCAAAAATACAGTAAACAGTACTATTATGATATTATTACAGTTTTATATTTTAGTGTCTTTTTTATGTGTAATTTATTCCTGTGATGCAAAGCTGAATTTTCAGCAGCTCTTAATCCAGTCTTCCATGTCACATGCTCAAAAACACTTCTTATTAGTGTTTAAAACAGTTGCTGCTTAATATTTTTTAAAGCTTGTTATGCTTTTTTTATGTTCTTTTCATAATTTTTCAGTGTTCTGTTTTGAAATTTTTCAAAAAAAACATTAGATTTTTTTTTGTAACAAAGTCTTTGCAGTTACTTTTAATTTAATGCATTCTTATATATAATAAATAAATTATTAAAAGTATTTTGTAACGAACGGCAGCGTGACAGAGATCCAAGTGCAAGCTTTTATTAAAACAGGTAGGGTCCAAAACCAGCAAAGAGTAATATCCAGGGCAAAGCAGAAGAGTAATCCAAAACAAGCGATGGTCAGGGCAGACAGCAAGCAATCACAATAAACAGAAACAGTCCAAGGTCAAAAACAAGGCAATGGCAATGGCAATGGAAATGGAAAGAAACGCTCAGTAGTGTCTGCTAGCAGTTAAACAAGACTTCGCGATGTATGAGTGTTTGTGTGCGTCTTTTAAAGTCCTCCTGAATGGAGTCAGTTGTGAGTGCAATCAGTTCCTAGGCAAGGGGTGTTATGGGAAATGGAGTCCGTGAAACAATGGTAAGGGTTCGGGATGGAGTGCCCTCTAGAGGAGCTCATGGGCATTCCAACTGGACATCATGACAGTATTATAAAAAAAAAAAAAAGCTGGTACATACCGTTTTGACCTTTCATGAATGACCCACATCATGTAAGGATTTAATTAAAGAGTCAATGCTCCTGCTTTTTCTGTACAGTATGTACCCTGAAGTAAAGGAAAAACAACCCAAGTTGCATTGTTGACCGCTATTTGTAATCACTCTCGATACCCCCTGAAATTACATTATTTTTCATCTTCAGAATTTTAAGAGGGTTGAAAATTGACAAAATTACACAAGATTCTCTGAGTGCAGTCGCACAGAAAAAGCAGGAGCATTGACTCTTTAAAAAGCTTTTTTTTTTTTAAATAATACTGTCATGATGTCCAGCTGGAATGCCCACGAGCTTTAAACAACAACAACAATAAAAATTAAGTCGTTTTTTTAAAATGTCATGTATATGTTTTAGTCTGGCAACATTTTTTTATTTTTTTGTGAAGTCGGACTCAGATCTAGAAAATGTGATTGTAGCTCGACTAGCATGTGTACGTGTCAACTAGACCAGTGTTTCCCAACCGGGGTGCCGTCTGTCGAGAGCAGGGGTGCCGTGTAAAAAATCCTTTTTAATATTTTTAAATTGCTAAAATTTTCAAAAAAGCATCTATTATTTAATATCCATTTCTGATGTTGCCAATAATTATAGATGCACCGAAATTTCGGCTGCCGAAAATTAGTTCACCACTCAGGTATCACTGTCACGTGGTGTGACGCTCTGCGTATTATCCCGCTCTATGTGTGTGCGCTAAAGCCTGCATTAAAATCTGTCATATAAATTGGTCTCTTCATTAGAAATTAGCCTACTGATTGCCACCATTGATGGACAATTTTTTTTTTAATAATATTAAAAATATCTGTATGACATTATATTCTGCAGTTCTTCCCTGTTGTACCGAATATCTATACTTTTCAAATTATCATATCGAAGTTAGAAATTCAAATATTGTGACAAAATTTATTTTGTAGGGTGCCACAAGTTTGTTAAAATTTCCAAAGGGTGCCGCGACTAAAAAAAGGTTGGGAAACACTGAACTAGACTACAACTGGTCAAAACACCCTGACACCAAACAATACAAAATGTAGGTCTTGCATTGGCACACAACTCTTATTTTAGCTTGTTCTGCTCAAACATGATCATTTTCATTCTGTGCGACTGCACTCAGAGAATCTTGTGTAATTTTGTCCATTTTCAACCCTCTTAAAATTCTGAAGATGAAAAATAATGTAATTTCAGGGGGTATCAAGAGTGATTACAAATAGCGGTCAACAATGCAACTTGGGTTGTTTTTCCTTTACTTTAGGGTACATACTGTACAGAAAAAGCAGGAGCATTGACTCTTTAATTAAATCCTTACATGATGTGGGTCATTAATGAAAGGTCAAAACGGCTAACGATGTCAACAAACCTCTTTAGATACTGAAATATCTCTAATGGACATCTCTAAATAAAGACCGGAATTAATATAATAATGCCAAAGTAAAAGAAGTTTGAAATCATATAATATATAAAGCAACAGAATGGTAATTTGTGATTGTTTACTGACCCTCTATCTTTTGTCATGTTATGCAGACAGCAGATGGCACTGATGGATACTGTACCTACACAACCTTCAGGTGACATACGAGCACCTCTGCACCCCAGGCTCATGGACATCTAAGAAAAACCCATCTGGACCTTTCAGTCAGTGGACACACAGGAAGTGAATTATGCACAATAACAAATTAGAATTGTAAACCAGAAGTGTGCTGAATGCTGAGTCATATGATAACTAACACAAAACCTAATTCCCTCCTCCATTTTCCTCTGCTGGTTGATGATGGATTGTTGAATGTGTCTTTTTTTCTCTCTAACTGTCACGTTAAGCCTTTTTCCTGAATCATTTCTGGTTATTAAAGTGGTCCATTTGTCCTCTTCATTGGTGAGTGTGGTCACACGGCCAGTGACTGAAGTGCTCTTATGAACGGAGCGATGACTGGACTGGGGTCAAGCCGGCCGTGAGCATCTCTGCTGTGCCATTCCTCCCACTTGCCTTATTACGTTGTCAAGACAAGGCGATTTAGTTAATTGCCTCATTTGGAGGTTGAAATATTATGCAGCAAATGTACTCTGTTATGGCCATTTTTGAGTGCTTTTCTGGATTCATGGTTTGCGCAGAATTGATTTTCTTCTCCATCTAACTTTTGCATAGGCCAGCTTGATTTTTGATGCACGTGTCTATTTAGATATTAGGTATCTAAATGATATTTAGATATCATTATTTTATTAAGAGTACTTCATATCAGAGTATTAATATCCTGTTGTTGTGTTAAAGAAGAAATTAATTATGTTGTCTTTGTCCAAAATGACAAAAAAACTTTAAATTGTGTCTATAAATGTGGTTCATACTTATATATTCTAAGTCTTATGTCTTTGTTTGAGGAACAGACCAAAATTCATTATTATAAGTAATATATGGAAACTTCACCCAGTATGTACATTTATATAATAATACTTGTATGCCACCTGTTTTGGTGCATGTTAGACCCAGTTCCCATTCATGTTATTGACACGGTAAATATACATTTACTCCCAAAGGCTTCACATCATTGTAGTTTATTATATATTTTTCTTCTTAGTAATTAAAAAAGCAGCTTGAATGGCACAAGCATGTCTGATTTAATCATACTTCCTGCTCTTGAAATCTTAGGTTGTGAGGCGTAGACATGCAACGCCATTGCGTGGACCTAAAACAAACAGAGAAACAAACCTTACTGGAATTCAATTGTACACAGAGGTGCCACTTGGCATGAGAAAGTCTTGTTTTGGAAATCCATCCTGCAGTGCTCACTCTCGATAGCTTTCCAGTGGAAGAAAGCCAGGATTTCCTAATTCAGAGAGAATGGCGAGTTCTTAACAGATTGATCGGCAGCAGGGGACAGTCTATTCTTTAAATGACCGCTCAGAGGGGGGGAGAAAGGTACTTCATGGATGTGTGTTTCTGAGAGGAGCCTCAAAGAAACCTTTTGTTTTGTCCTAGGTACATGTCAGGAGGAGAGAAGCTCTTTAAAGAGATCACTGCAGGCTGGCATAGCTCCCGTCATCATTCAGGCAAACCATCAGCTGTAGCTGTTCCTCATGGATCCCTTCTGCCTTGATATACACATGGGTGAGTATGAAAAGCTGCGATGTGTTAGATTTGTTTTCCGATGGGCTTTTTATTGCACTTAATTATCCTGCCTACAGCATTCAGGGCTTTAAGGAATTTTCTCGGTTCGGTAGTTAAGCTCAATTGACAGCATTTTGTGGTGTAATGTTGGTTACCACAGAAATTAATTTTGACTCCTTTGAAAAAAAGCAGAAATTTGGGTTACAGTGAGGCACTTACAATGGAAGTAATTGGGCCCAATCCGTAAACAATAAAATACTCGCTTTTGAAAATTTAGCCACAAGACTTAAACACACTACACTCTTAAAAATAAAGGTGCTTCAAAAGGTTCTTCACAGCGATGCCATAGAAGAACCATTTTTGGTTCCACAAAGAACCATTCAGTCAAAGGTTCTTTAAAGAACCATCTCTTTCTTACCTTTTTGTAATCTGAAGAACGTTTTTTCACAACAAAGAACCTTTTGTGAAACAGAAAGGTTCTTCAGATGTTAAAGGTTCTTTATGGAACCATTTAGACAAAAAGGTTCTTCTATGGCATCGTGAAGCACCTTTATTTTTAAGAGTGTATGTGCTCACGTGATTTTAGTGTGGGAAAAAAAGCACAAAATTTACAACTATATTGCTATGACAATGGATTGCTGCAAACCCTAAAACTACTGTGAATATTATGTATACAACTTAACAAACAAAAAAATGTATAACTTTTTTTGGCCCTATTCACTTCCATTGTATGTCTCGCTGTAAGCTTTGTTTTTAACTATTATTTTAAACAAAACATTTTTATAAAGAAAATAAGGTAGCTGAAATGACCAACCTTATGCCACAAATGCTTATGTTTGAACTTAATGTGTATGTATCCCAGAATATTTGTCTAATAGTAAATTGTATTACATTGCTGCTATATGCTACACTTACATTTATCCATTGCAATCATAACATCTGCATTTAATTAAGTACTTTGTTGCGCTCTAAATGTTTGTGATAATTGCAGCTGGATTAAAGTGCTTTTTGGAAACCTTTTAAACCATTTGATAAATTCTACAGTACTCAAGCATTCAAGCATAAAGCTGTGTCACAAGGCGATGATGTATTTTCCAGCAAGTGATTGTTGGCATTTTAAAGTTGGTTTATGCCACTGGACGGTGACTGAGCTGGTTCTTACTTGGACTTTATAAAGGTCATTCTTCTGGCATACTAAATCTTTCTGTGCAGGTTTCACTCCCGTCAGGAGCCGTGAATGCAATATCTTGGACTCGGCTGAGTAGCAAATATTAGTTGGCGAACCGCTGCTGCTCTTTTGAGCAATAAATATATACTCTTATACATTTATGTGCCCTGGTTTTTCCTAATATAGCGTGTTTTGTGTGTAGCCACCTAAATAACCACAGGTTTAACATTTCAAGGGTGGACAGGCTGATCCTCACTGTTTTTTGTAATGGCTGGACCGCAGGCCAGGCTGTTTGGCTCTGCTACCACTCTAAGGCCACGGATTTCATCCATTAGATAAAAAAAAAAGAGAAAATAGAGAGCAAGGAAAATGCTGAATTCAATCTTAACACATAAATATGAGTCTGACAGAGGTTTGGCAGGCTGTGGCTCTCATACCACTGGGAAGAGCCAGAGTGTTTGTTAAGAGAGGCTGTTGAGTATTGATTTTGCAACAGGCCTGGCACAGCGCTTTGGAATGTAGGCCACTGCTGTTGCAAAAGCCAGAGAGTGTTTTCTGTGAGGCGTTAGTAGCTTCACGCTTCACCCTGAACTGCTGTATGTCAGATGGACACAACATTCTGACCTTTTAGAGGGAATGGTATGAATCCATTGGTTTTACGTAGAGGTAAAAACACAAGGCTTTGAGAGCTTTTGGAAATCTAATTCTGTATTCCCGCTTACTTTCAAAGTCATCCGGTTCTTTTCACACCCTCCAAATGCATCTTACGCATTCTAGCTCCATTAGCGGTGTCACAAGGCACCCTTCGAGAGAGGAAGGCTTCCTAACCTACCACTTTTTTCAGTTTTAATCATTACATTCAATCATCAATAATCATTTAGTTGAGAGTTGTTGTTTTTTTACATCCCAAGTAGTATTTTTAAGCATGGAGGGGAATTTGTTGGAGGGGCTAAATTGTATAATGAGATGTGGACTGAAGTCTGCGTCAGACTGCTGAAGCAGATAGATCTGGGTCGTCTTGCAACATTTCAGGTGCAAAAAACAACCACTAGTCCTTAGCTGAATAATTGACCAGACATGCATGTTGTGGGTGCAGTGATCCAATAAGTAAAACAATTATTTGTGGCCTATAGATACACATGTCAGTATATGCCAAAGCCCAGATGGGTAGTGTGGGTGTGTATGGGTTTGTTTATCAAATCAAATCAAATCAACATTTATTTATATAGCACATTTAAAACAACACCAGTTGACCAAAGTGCTTTACATGTCTAAAAATTACTCAAACAAACACAATACACACAATATCCATCACTGATCAATGTCCCAAAAGCTAGGGGCAACTGTATGCCACAGAGTAAAGGTGTGTTTTCAACATTGATTTAAAACAGTCAAATGAGTCACATGATCTAATGTGCAATGGGAGACTATTCCAAAGACGTGGGGCTGCCACAGAGAAGGCTCGATCACCTTTGGTTTTCAACCGTGATCTGGGAACATGTAAAAGCAGACTCTGTGATGATCTTAATATATATTTTTTTGGAACCTGTGATACTTTTTTCTTTCATTCTTTGATTAATAAAAAGTTTAAAAGAACAGCATTTATTCAAAATAGAAATCTTTTCTAAAAATATAAGTCTTTACTGTCACTTTTTATCCATTTAACACATTCTTGCTGAATAAAAGTATTAATTTCTTTAAAAAAAGAAGAAAAAACTTACTGACCACAAACTTTTGAATAGTAGTGTATATTGTAACACAAAATTTCTATTTTGCTAGACATACATGATGTCTAGCAACACAGTGCTGTTGTAACAGACATGAAATGTACTCTGGAGCAAGGCCATGCAAACCTTTAAAAACCATTATCAAAACTTTATATTGGACTCTAAAATCAACAGGAAGCCAGTGCAGCAAAGCCAGCACTGGAGAAATGCTGGACCACTTCCTTGTGCCAGTCAGCAGTCTAGCTGCAGCATTTTGTACTAGCTGCAGCCGTGAGAGCAGATTCTTAGACAACCCTAAATATAACGAGTTGCAATAATCCAATCTGGATTAAATAAAAGCTTGAATCACGGTTTCCATGTCCTCAAAAGACAGAATTCTCTTCAATTCAGCAATAATTCGCAATTGATAGAAGCTACCTTTAACAACAGCACTGACTTGTCTATCAAACTTCAACTCCGAGTCAATGATTACACCAAGGTTTCTTACTTGAGTGTTGATTTAAGTGGCTAAGGGGCCTAGATGTACAGAAAACTGTTTGGCTAACTTTGGCGGGCCAAAAATCACCACTTCCGATTTAGACTCATTGAGCTGCAGAAAACTAGAAGCCATCCATGCCCTTATTTCATCCAAACACTCAAACAAAGTTGAGATATTGGAGTCATTGTTACGTTTTAGGGGCAAATACAGCTGGATGTCATCAGCATAACAATGATAAGCCACATTAAATTTTTGACAGATTAGACCCAAAGGAAGCATATATAAAGAGAACAACACAGGACCAAGACATGAGCCCTGAGGAACCCCCAAGGAAATAAACTGTGAAGATTAAATAAAACTTCCTAGCTCCACCGCAAAGGATCTTCCATGTAGATAGGATGAGAACCACTCTAAAGCAAGCCCCTTAACCCACCCCCCCCTGCAAACGGTCAAGAAGAATCCCATGATTCACAGTGTCAAACGCTGCGCTAAGATCCAGAAGCACCAAAACAGCACAATTCCCAGCGTCTACAGAGAGCAATAAATAATTTGACACTTCTAACTACTAACAACTCAGACAGAGAAACAGGCTCAAACATCGAAAACTGAGCAGAAGTGCAGGAGTCAGGCCGAGCTAGGAGACAGACAGGATTCGAAGCAGAGATTGAGTCTAGTAGTACTGATCTTATCCACAAAAAATTGTGAGAAACTTTCACAGGCTTTCTTGGAATTATCAAAAACAGCTGAACCTACAGTATTCAAGACTGTATTTATTGTACGAAATAGCACTCTCAGACAATGATGATTCTGTGATATTAGAGCTGAAAAATAATGTGCCTTGGCAGATTTAACAAACTGTTGGTAGGTATGCATGCAGTCTCTGAGTATCTCACAGGAGACTTGGAGCTTATCTCTTTTACATCTCCTCTCTGCCTGCCTACATTTTTGCCTAATTGATTGGCTCTCTGTGTTAAAGGCACAATATTTAAGATTTTTTATTAAAATATCCAAAAACCACTAGAACAGTGTTATATATTTTGCTGACTTGTGTACTTACATTATCCCAAATGTTTCGAAGAATGTTTAAATCCAGAGAAATAAGCAATTTATACTGACATGGACCGTGTCCATAGTGCCATTGTGTCGCCTGCCAATGACGTCATAACCCCTCGATTTCCGGTTTTGTTTTGTAGAAAACATGGAAACACCAAAGACGCTTTAATATGTTGTGCATTTTTATCATGGTTTTAATAGACCGGTGACGACCGCACAGAGTAGCATTATAACAGAACTTTCAAATGTATCTAGTATGATAAAACAGCGCTGCTTTTTTTCCCCACATACGCAAGACCGGAAGGAGCGGAAGCGGTCGACTGTGGCATAATAAAAGCGCCGCTGCTTTCGAGCCGTGTGTCACGCTCGGTCACGCACCCTCTAGCGGCGAAAATTACATATTGTGCCTTTAAGCCAGGGTTGAGAAACCGTTTTAGATTTTTACCTTTTTAAAAGGGCTATGGAGTCCAGAATACCACTACACTCAGAGTTAAAACTATCAACCAACATATCTAAATCTGGGCATGATGGGGACAATTCTGTGACACACAAATGCGTATGGGACTTAAATGCCTCTGAAAACTCAGAGACTGTCAAAGCGTTAATGGGCCTTACACGACGACCTGCTGACTCACTGCCTCGAGTGATCATAGAGAAAACCATATTAAAAGTAATAAAATAATGATCTGAGAGCCCGTTGTTTTCTACAGCCAGCTCACACACCGGGAATACCCCAAGACAAAACCAAGTCCAGTGTATGGCCTTGTACATGAGTAGAGCCCACTACTGACTGAGTAAGGTTAAAAGTGTCCAACACAGTTAGAAAATCTTGAACTAGGGTCCTATACAGACAACAGAGATGAATATTAAAATCACCTAGGATGACAAGGCTATCACAACACATTATCATAGAAGATAAAAATTCAGAGAATTCCCAAATAAAATCTTTGTAATATTTGGGAGGTCTGTATAATAGTGCAAAAATCACAGGCCTAATCCACTTTAAAAACTAGCACTTCAAAACTCCCAAACATTACCTCAGATACAGGCTTACATTTAAAACAGCTCTTAAAAATAGTAGCAACACCCCCACCCTGACCCCCAGTCCTTGCAGAGTTCAAGGAAGAAAAGTCACAAGGACACTGTAAAAAAGTGCGCAGTAAAATAACGGTAATCTACTGGCAGCTGTGGTTGCCAGCATTGTACTGTTAATTTACAGATCTCTACCGTTAATTTACAGCTCTTCATTTTTACAGTATGTTACCATTATTATACCATGTGGTAACTCATTAATAAAAAAATAGATTAAAAAAAAAAACTAGTGTTTATATGGTGTTAATACAGGGAACTTATTTCATTTGAGTCCACTAAAAAAAATAGTTATTAATATAAAGCCACCAACACTTAAATTGCAATAAAAAAAACAAGCAAAACATGACTTTTATTCAAATCTTTGTAGATTGTCATTAATTAGCATAGCACACATTTATGTACTAAAGTACTTAGTAAAGAGATCATCACTGTATCAGCAGCTCCTCAGTTACTGCCTTTAAATAAAGCAGCAGAACATCGGTGTTTGTGGCTCATCATTGACTGAAGCACAGGCTCTACTCTCCAACACAATGGTGACCCACAAAACTACATTAAACTAACAGATCTCTCTTCTGCAAAAACACATTAATACAGTTCAGATTCATATTTACTCTCCTTATCAGTTCATGACTTTGCATAACTTTTTTTCTATGAACATTCACTAATATTTTAGTGAAACTAACTTGTTTTGTTTGGTAAATCTGACTGTTGCGTTTTACAGTATATTGCTGTTTTTTCCTTGAATTTTAACGGTAATATATTGGCAGCTCTGGTTGCCAGCATGTTACTGTTTTTCTACAGTGTGTTGCCGTAAATTAATTACAGTTTATTACTGTTAAATTACGTTTCATGCCGGGGGTTTTTGCCGGGGGCACTACCATGATGGAGATCAGTGTTTACTTTAGTTGGGCTCTTGAACCTTAACTTTTGAACATTACCTTTTCTTTGATTGCTGTAAAAATGTGTTTTTGAATCATGTTTATTATGGCAAAAAGAGTCAAAACGAAAGAAAATCTGGTATTGTTGTTTACAGATTGATAAGAACAATCATCCTGTAACGTCTGATTCACTGATTTTATCCAGTGTCTTTTCTCTTACCGAATATTAATACTAGAGCAAAAGAACAAGCACCGCTAAGCAATCAGTTATGAAAGACCATTAAAACACGTCACTCATTTAAAAAAAAAAAAACTGTATTGTAATTTAGACACACACATTAAGAATCAGCATATGAATCACAACAACGGTGACAATCAACAAAATAAATAAACAGATCAACTCTGAACATCACAAAACACGCTACTAAAACTCAACTCAACACAAAAACAAAAGCAAAAATTAAAGCTGCAAGCAGCGATGAACGGGCCCTCGCACCCGGGCTCACCGCCAGCGGGCGGCTTGCTTAAAACAGTCAACGGCGAGCAATATGGATTTAAAGTGGTCAATATAGGAGGAATATGTCAAAGTTAAGAATTCAAGAAAATAAGTGGACAATTCAGCAGCATTATTTATTCATGTCGCAATGCATGCTGGGAGTCATGGATGAGTTTTGTCTTGTGCTGGTACCCAGCATGCATTGCAGCATGAAGCTTTTGATTGCCACCATTGTTGAGATTCATATGCTGATTTTTGATGTCTCTCTTTGAGTGTGAATGACATAGCAGTTGTAACGTGGGGTTTTGGGGTTTGTTTCATGTTCTTGTTTTCATGTCTTTTATTTTGTAATTTGATTTATGCTGTTAGTGTCAAGCTTCCCTTGTCCTCTTGTATTCCTGCTATTGGTTCCTCTGTTCAATGTGTCATGTTCTGATTGGTTGTCTTATGCTGGGTACATACTAAAAGATTTTTAAAATCTTATAAGATCTTCAAAATGTAAGAAACCACAAACATGAGGGGAAAAAATCCTAGATTTAACCGTTTTGCTCCTGTAGTGTGTGGTGTTTTCGGGTCTATAGTGTGTCAGGATTTCTGATCGTAAATATTCAACATGTTGAATTGTACGATTCGTGATCGAGGCGCCTCCGACGTTCTTCCGAGCAGATTCAGTCACTCTTAACACACCTCACACCACAAGAAAATCTGATAAGATAATCTTTAGAACCACCAAGATAATCGGGACATTACCTAGGATTGTCGGAAGGGGAGAAATCGGCCCAAAATCAGCCCGATTATCTTGTGGTGTGTACCTAGCATTAGTCATGTGCAATGATCCCTCAAATTTTTTTTTCTTGCTGTTTTTTTTCTCTATTGGGCGGACATTTCGGCCACCTGGGCAAAAACATTCTTTATACCAGACCTGTACAGCGTGCACACAAAAAAAGTGTGTAACTTTGAACTTTAATGTGCTATTTGTATTTAATTTGACCCGTGACTAAATTATGTACATTTTTTTTTTTTACAGTATAATACATAAAAGTTTGGGATCAATAATGTTTATTAAAGAAGTTTCTTAAGCTCATCAAGGCTGTATCTATTTGATAAAAATTATTTTCAGAAAAGATTTCTATTTTGAATAAATGCTGTTCTTTTTAACTTTTTATTAATCAAAGAATGAAAGAAAAAAGTATCACAGGTTCCAAAAAAATATATATTAAGCAGCACAACTGTTTCAACACTGATAATAAATCAGCATATTATGATTTCTGAAGGATCATATGACACTGACGACTGGAGTGATGATGCTGAAAATTCAGCTTTGCTTCACGGGAATAAATTATATTTTTTTAAGACTTCTTCTATAGCTATCTAAACATCCAAAGTACAGTTTGCACAATACACCAACTCTTCTTTAATACATGATGACGTTTTATTTCACATGCCATTGCGTTTGCGTTGGCTCTCGATTTGAGCTATTTCGTCCGCAACCGTTAAAATATTCGGTTTCTACAGCGACTCATTTGGCGCACATCATTCTCTTTCTATGAAACCTGTAAACCGCATTCACCGGTTCTAACTCTATAGCGGTATCAACTCTATAGCGGTTTACCCAAGCATTGCAATTCATTCGCTTTCGCCAATGGCTTTCACAACTCATTTATGCGTGTGCGCGGCACATTATTTCTTCTGTGCGGCCGCTCGCGCGCACAGCTTAGAGGGAACATTGGTCATGTGTCCTGTCTCTCATTGGTTGATTCTTGTCATGTGACCCTTAGTGTTTGATACAAATAGCCCTAATGCCGAGTAGGCCCTCAAAATTATCACCGTCCTCAATAGTCTCTACATTCTCCAACTTACGAAGCAGTGCACCAGTTTCGGAATCATCTAACTGAACCTGCCGTATTTGCTGCCTGTCCCCTAACTCAAGTTGTGGTTGGAACTCAAGTCCAGCCCAGCTATGATGGCATAGTCAGGCAACACATCCAACGGGCCACTACAATCAGGCAAGGTGTTACGGGACAGAGCATCAGGGACTCGATTTCCCACACCAGGTTTGTGCTTGATGCTTAAATCAAAATCTTGCAGCCAAAGACACCAGCGTGCCAACCGACCAGAGGGATTGGGCCTCGACATCAGCCATTGTAAACCACTCTGGTCTGTGTACACAGTGACATGCAGACCTTCAATGTAGGGTCGGAAGTGCTTAACCTCCTGAGACCCTGTGACCTCATATGAGGACATTATATTTTGGTGTATTTCTCTGAGACTATACATGCCACAGTTTTAAGTCTGGATGTCCTGTATAGAGCACATTCAGGGCTTTTCAGAGATACTAAATGATTGGATGTTTCACCAT
>NW_015647033.1:371004-397453 GCF_001515625.1 Sinocyclocheilus rhinocerous
AATAAATTATGTTTCAATATTCTATGAAATAGTATATATTATTATGAAAATCTTGTCAAATATTACTCCCATTATTACACTTCTTTTTTTATTACATGTTGCCCCAAAAACACATTAATATGTAAATTAGATTTCGTTTATAGATACATTGTATATAATGAGAGAACCCGTTTATGGCCATTTTACACACATTTTGCAGAAAGAAAAATGGTATATCAAATCATTCTGTTATAACATAGCTGAGAATCATCTTTATACAAAGTTTGGTAAAAAAAAAAATATACAGTGACATGCAGACCTTCAATGTAGGGTCGGAAGTGCTCAAGGGCCCATATCAACCCCAGACACTCCTTCTCTGGAGTTGAGTATGGTTTCTCAGCCTTATTCAGAGTTCGACTCGCGTACGCCACAACTATCTCTCGTCCTTCCTCATCTTGCTGCATTAGTGCTGCCCCCAGCCCTGCATCACATGCATCGGTGTGGATATAAAATGCCTTCCCAAAGTCAGGAAACCTCAAAACAGGTGAAGAGGTCAAACACGACTTTAAGTCATCCATCGCCTTCTGACAAGAATTATCCCACACAAACGATGTTGCATCTCATGTCAGTGCACACAAAGGTTCTGCCAGCTTTGCGTAATTCTTAATAAACCTGCGAGAGTAGCTGCTCAGCCCCAAAAATTGTCTCACCTGTTTGACACTCTTTGGGATGGCAAGCTCAGACACTGCCTGTACTTTGTCGACATCAGGTAAGATGCCACCAGGCGTCACTTTGTATCCCAGGAATTTAAATTCCTCCTGGCAAAACTGACACTTGCCCAGCTTCACAGTCAGGCCAGCCGACCGTAATCGGCTAAACACTTCACGTAGGTCATCCAAGTGCTGTTCGAATGTCGGGGACACAACCACTATATCGTCAAGGTATACGGCACAACACTTGTATATCAGCCCAGCCAAAACAGAGTTCATGAGCCGTTGGAAAACAGCCGGTGCATTGCATAAACCGAACGGCATGACTTTAAATTGGAAAAGGCCACAATGGGAAGTGAAGGCTGTCTTGGGACATGAGCTCTCCTCAACACCCACTTGCCAATAACCCCTGGCAAGATCGATTGTGCTGATGAACTTTCCTCTTGACAAAAAAATCCAACGAGTCATCAATTCGAGGCATAGGATGACTATCTCGAACAGAGACGGTATTCAGAGCTCGATAGTCTACACAGAATCTCCATTCGCCTGACAACTTCGGCACAATAACCACAGGTGAAGCCCATGGCCCCGACGCAGGCTCAATTATACCCTCATCCAGCATTGTAGCTATCTGCTCCTCAATCAACTTTCTTTTTGCCGGTGAGGCACGGTAGGGGGGTAAATTGATAGGTCTTGCAGAGCCAGTGTCAACTGAAATCTCAGCCAATGTAGTATGACCTAACTGGCTGCCAAACAAATCATCAAAACTCGTCAGCAACTCTCTAAGCTGCAGCCCCTGCTTGTCAGTCAAAGACAAGCCACTGATTAAAGATTCCACCTTTGTTAAGAGAGGTCTGTAGGTTGGCTAAAGTTGGCCCCTCAAACACACTATTTTGATCTTCCCAATCCAGACCATACCATGCACATTGTTCTGCTAGGAACATGGATGCTGACTGAGGCTCGAAGCATGAAATCCATACCCAATATGATTGGGACCATTAGGGTCGGGAGAACAACGAACCTATGAAAAAAACGTTGCCCCTGAAACCAAAATGTCAGCCAGGTACTTCCCAAAGGTTCACACATACCCTCTTCTGCAAATCTGAGAGGGGAGAACATCCAAGGTGTGAGGTCAAGTCGAGTGTCATGGGCGGATGTCAATATATCAACCCTTACTGCGGACAAAGAAGCACCCGTGTCTAAAGTAGCCATTTCGACATTCTTCAACTTTGAACAGACACATGAAAAGGATTGTTCCAAAGGGAAGGTGACGACACATCTTCAATATGACCTAAATTAGGTTCGAGGAGAGTCTGATCACCAACCTGAGGCCGATTTATTGTCTGGGGGGAGGGTTGCCTTGACGAAAAGTCCTTCCCCCCTCACGTTTCCCGAATCAGGTGGTCCAAGGCCCGAAACACCCCCAAATGTCATTGTACCATTTGATCCCGGGTCATCAGCCCTCTATTCAGCTGCATCAAGACCCCTGCCCGGAGGATTTCTGGTGTTCCTGGCAGGTGGTTTGCATCTCGGGCATGAGCGCACTGTCACCCCTGGCAAATGACATGAATAACAGTACACGAGACCCCGTGTCTCTTCATCACTTACAACCCTAGCACTTCCACGGTGGCCCAAGGCAGCATGCACTTCGTGTACATGGAGCAGTAGGTCACCCACTGTGGAAATTTTGGCCCCATATAAAGCAACAGCATATTTTTCTAGCGCATGCTCACAAATCACTTCAATTTGCTCTGCTTCAGGTGGAGGAACCCTAAGCCTCCTGAATTCACACAACATGTGTGCCACAAACGCTGGAAGGGGTTCATCCACTGACTGAAAGTGATCAAGAATGCCCCTCCAAATCTGCTCCTGGTTATCCGAAGGCAAGAAAACGTTCCGAAACAAATCTGCAAATTGATCCCACGTGACAATATGTGGTCGAAGTACCTGAAACCAGCGAGCAGGCTCACCTGCCAGAAAACGTTGGATCTCATTTGAATCTGTGTATCTGCCATACACCTCTTAGCCCTGTAACCATTCACTGCAGCCAACCACTCCTCAGGATTGGTCCTGCCATGGTCGCGGAACATGGATGGTTCAAGCCTGGAATGACTAAGGAGAGAGGTCAATACTCTAGAATACTTAAAATGGTGGCATCCGAAAGATGAAAATCCCCCCCTGTAACATGAACACCAAGGGAGGATGTTGGCTGAGTACTGCCACAAGAAAACCCCACTTGGGGCTCTGCACTAAAACCGGGAGCATTCTGATTATGAGCCCTCACTCCACTACACCCTGGAGGATGCACTCCCATAGAAGCGTTCATTTGGCCAGGTGTTGATGTAAAAACGGGGTTCCCCCACTGTTTTGCGTGTTTTGCAGTATTAGTCGAAGGTTCAGATACAAATCGGTCAAGTATATCCTTCTGAAGGTTCAATGAATCATGAAGACAGTCAGTGAGCAGATTCACCTCCTGTCTCAATGTACGCACCTGTTTTTCTAGGTTGGTCCGACGTGACTGAGGTTCATCGCAGGGCTCAGGCTCAACATGCATAATATCGTCACTGTCGAAGTCTCTACTTTTTGCCATGTCCCCAACCCACTGTGCTTGCACAACAGTAAACACTTTAGTACCTAATTTTACAGTTAATAAAATTGGCACTTTCTTTAAAGGTCTGTTAGATTAGTCACACAAACACATATAGGTGCAAAAGCAACAAAGTTTAGAAATTACACAGAATAAAACAAAAACCGCATGTGTTCCCAGTCCAAACAAATTGAATTTTAAGCAACAACCCAAACCAAACCGTAGTACCGCTGAATGCACGCGTGCCGAGTCATAGAGTCTCTATGGCGACAGAAGTCCATGCGATGAAGGGCAAATAACTTCCGCTGAACGCCGTCATCTCACCATGAAATCTGGTCTGCACTGTCCACCTCCCACGGAGAATCAACTTTTTAGTCCCGAATTGGGATGCAGCAACAGTCTTCTCAAACGAAAACAAAGTTCCAGGCGCAAACAGTCCGTTTCCGCAGCATCATCCACCAACGATCAGAGCATAGGCCTACCACTATAATTAAGCGACATATTCGCAAATAAAACCAGGAATTTTGTTTGGGCGCCACTTGTAACTTTTGTGCGTTATGGAAGAAAGAAACACGCGATGCAGGTCACCATCAACGAATGTATTAGTGTTAAAGGAAGGTGCAACAAAACGATAGATAGTACAATGTGTTTTTCCCAGCATATATACACGAGTGCAGGAGCAGAGGAAACCCGGGATCAGGTCTTAAAGGGACAAACACCCAGACCATTACAATGCCGGATCTGTTTCCTATGTTGTTGTGATTTGATCTGAATGGAAACAGCGTATCCGTGTGTCGCAGCTGACACAGAACAGCATAAGCTGTTTACATCCAGCGGATATTCTCCAAAATGGCACCAGGGTGATGCGGAGGAGACTAATTGTAGAATAAAGTCTTTTTTTTTTTTGCGCACAAAAAGTATTCTCGTAGCTTCGTATAATTGCGGATGAACCACTGATGTCACATGGATTATTTTACAGATCTCCTTGCTATGTTTCTGGACTTGGGAACATTTCAGTTGCGTTGCTGTCTATGCAGGGTCAGACAGCTCTCAGATTCTATCAAAAATATCTTAATTTGTGTTCCGAAGATGATCTGCAAATTGCTCCCACGTAGCAATATGTGGCCGAAGTACCTGAAACCAGCGAGCAGGCTCACCTGCCAGAAAACGTTGGATCTCATTAAGAATCTGTGTATCTGTCATACCCATCTGAGCCCTGTAACCATTCACTGCAGCCAACCACTCCTCAGGATTGGTCCTGCCATGGTCGCGGAACATGGATGGTTCAAGCCTGGAATGACTAAGGAGAGAGGTCAATACTCTAGAAGTGCTACTTAAAATGGTGGCATCTGAAAGATGAAAATCCCCACCTGTAACATGAACACCAAGGGAGGATGTTGGCTGAGTACTGCCACAAGAAAACCCCACTTGGGGCTCTGCACTAAAACCGGGAGCATTCTGATTATGAGCCCTCACTCCACTACACCCTGGAGGATGCACTCCCATAGAAGCGTTCATTTGGCCAGGTGTTGATGTAAAAACGGGGTTCCCCCACTGTTTTGCGTGTTTTGCCGTATTAGTCAAAGGTTCAGATACAAATCGGTCAAGTATATCCTTCTGAAGGTTCAATGAATCATGAAGACAGTCAGTGAGCAGATTCACCTCCTGTCTCAATGTACGCACCTGTTTTTCTAGGTTGGTCCGACGTGACTGAGGTTCATCGCAGGGCTCAGGCTCAACATGCATAATATCGTCACTGTCGAAGTCTCTACTTTTTGCCATGTCCCCAACCCACTGTGCTTGCACAACAGTAAACACTTTAGTACCTAATTTTACAGTTAATAAAATTGGCACTTTCTTTAAAGGTCTGTTAGATTAGTCACACAAACACATATAGGTGCAAAAGCAACAAAGTTTAGAAATTACACAGAATAAAACAAAAACCGCATGTGTTCCCAGTCCAAACAAATTGAATTTTAAGCAACAACCCAAACCAAACCGTAGTACCGCTGAATGCACGCGTGCCGAGTCATAGAGTCTCTATGGCGACAGAAGTCCATGCGATGAAGGGCAAATAACTTCCGCTGAACGCCGTCATCTCACCATGAAATCTGGTCTGCACTGTCCACCTCCCACGGAGAATCAACTTTTTAGTCCCGAATTGGGATGCAGCAACAGTCTTCTCAAACGAAAACAAAGTTCCAGGCGCAAACAGTCCGTTTCCGCAGCATCATCCACCAACGATCAGAGCATAGGCCTACCACTATAATTAAGCGACATATTCGCAAATAAAACCAGGAATTTTGTTTGGGCGCCACTTGTAACTTTTGTGCGTTATGGAAGAAAGAAACACGCGATGCAGGTCACCATCAACGAATGTATTAGTGTTAAAGGAAGGTGCAACAAAACGATAGATAGTACAATGTGTTTTTCCCAGCATATACACACGAGTGCAGGGGCAGAGGAAACCCTGAATCAGGTCTTAAAGGGACAAACACCCAGACCATTACAATGCCGGATCTGTTTCCTATGTTGTTGTGATTTGATCTGAATGGAAACAGCGTATCCGTGTGTCGCAGCTGACACAGAACAGCATAAGCTGTTTACATCCAGCGGATATTCTCCAAAATGGCACCAGGGTGATGCGGAGGAGACTAATTGTAGAATAAAGTCTTTTTTTTTTTGCGCACAAAAAGTATTCTCGTAGCTTCGTATAATTGCGGATGAACCACTGATGTCACATGGATTATTTTACAGATCTCCTTGCTATGTTTCTGGACTTGGGAACATTTCAGTTGCGTTGCTGTCTATGCAGGGTCAGACAGCTCTCAGATTCTATCAAAAATATCTTAATTTGTGTTCCGAAGATGAACGAAGGTCTTACGGGTTTGAAATGACATGAGGGTGAGTAATTAATGACAGAATTTTCATTTCTGGGTGAACTAACCCTTTAATGTATGTACCTGCTGTCGGTGAGTCTAGTCTGTTCATGCTATGGTCGAGTCTGTTCAAGTCATGTCTGTTCAAGTCAAGTCAAGTCAAGTCTTTGTTTGGATTATGTTTGGATGTTTGGATCACTTTGTAAATAAACTGCACATGGGTTCTTCAACTTGCAGTTTAGTAGACTACTCATTACAGAATACACAACCACAACCATGAACCTAGCAGTTTCACGCTTCCTCTGCCTGCGTCAAGGAAACAGGGCTATAGAGGAATATATGGAGGACTTTTACAAACTTTCT
Organism: Sinocyclocheilus rhinocerous; assembly: GCF_001515625.1. Classification (NCBI taxonomy): domain Eukaryota; kingdom Metazoa; phylum Chordata; class Actinopteri; order Cypriniformes; family Cyprinidae; genus Sinocyclocheilus; species Sinocyclocheilus rhinocerous. The sequence goes on from NW_015647033.1 coordinate 377,523, forward strand.
CATTGTGTGGATTTTAATGATGGCGCTTAAGGACATTTTTCACTTTGGTTTAGACGAACCACTTCGTTCAAGTCTGCCAGGGGGTAAGATTTGTTGGTCACTGGAGCGATATATTGACTATGCTTTGTTGTTGGCTGGTTCACCTCTTACTGTGGGAGTTGCGGATGAGGAGCCCCGCAATTGTGCTGTACCCACTGCACCAGAGCATTTTCACGTCCCGACTGTCATGTCAGGAGTTGCTCACATCATGCCTGCCAAGCCAGAGTCTGCTCACGTCATGTCTGTCAAGCCAGGACCTGTTCACGTCATGCCTGCTAACGTCATGCCTGCTGCTTTAAGGCCTGCTAACGTCATGCCTGCTACTCCAGAGCCTGCTCACGTCATGCCCGTCAAGCAAGAACCTGCTCACGTCATGCCAGTTAAGTCCAATTCTACTCATGTCATGTCCACCAAGTTAAAGCCTGATCACATCATGTCTGCCAAGCCAGAGTCTGCTAACATCATGTCTGCTACCCCAGGGCCTGCTCACGTCACATCTGCCAAGCCAGAGCCTGCTCACGTCATGCCGGCCACTCAAGAGATTCTTCACAACATGGCTGCCATTCAAGAGCTTTGTCGCAAGATGGCCACCACACAAGAGTCTCTTCGCAAAATGGCCGCCCCTCTAGAGTCTCGTCACGTCTCAGCTGATCTTCCAGAGTCTCGCCACGTATTAACTGATCGTCCAGAGCCTCGTCACGACATGGCCACCATTTCAGAGCCTCGTCCCATCATGGCCGCCATTTCAGAGTCTGCTCACGTCAAGCCTGAGTCCCCGGCCAAGATGGCCGCCACGCCTGAGTCCCCGGACAAGATGGCCGCCACGCATGAGCCTCGCCTTGCCACGGCCTTCACATCAGAGCCTCGTCACACCATGACAACCAAGCAAGTTTCCCCTAAGGATTTTTTTGGGGGGGGCTATAGTACCCAAGCTCCTGTGAATGCGGAGCTTGGGCCAGGACTGACGAGACTGATTGCTAGTGTGATGGACCCACCACTGATGTTAGTGCGAGCGGCTGACATCCCAGTGGTTTCTACGCTCTCAAGCCTGGCAGGCATCCCACTGTCTGATGCACTGCCCATGATGGCGGTCGCCATTTTGAGCGTATGGGCTGCACACTGCACTCCAGAGACCTCTCCTGTCCACGAGTCTGCTCCAGGGGCTTCTCATGTCCACGAATCGGCTTCACACCGGAATTGGTCCACGAATCTGCTCCAGTGCCTTTAGAGGTGGCGGAGTCCGCTGCAGAACCTCCAGAGGCGGCAGCATCCGCTGCAGAACCTCCAGAGGTGGCGGCATCCACTGCAGAACCTCTCGAGGTGGCGGCGTCTGCTTCTGAACTAATAGTCTGCCCTGTCACAGCCAAGGAGGCCATTAATGAACTCTCTGTCTGTCCTGTCACGGCCAAGGAGGCCGTCCATGAACTATTTCTCTGTCCTGTCATGGCCAAGGAGGCCGCTCATGAATTCACTGTCTGTCCTGCCACAGCCATGGAGGCCACCCATGAACTATCTGCCTGTCCTGCCACGGCCATAAAGGCTGCTCATGAACTCACTGTCTGTCCTGTCACAGCCATGGAGGTCACTCATGAACTCACTGTCTGTCCCGTTACGGCCAAGGAGGCCGCTCATGAATTCACTGTCTGTCCTGCCACGGCCATAGAGGCCACCCATGAACTATCTGCCTGTCCTGCCACGGCCATGGAGGCCGCTCATGAACTCACTTTCTGTCCTGTCACGGCCAAGGAGGCCGTTCATGAACTCTCTGCATGTCCTGTTACGGCCAAGGAGGCCGTTCATGAACTCACTGTCTGCCCCGTTACGGCCAAGGAGGCCATTCATGAACTCATAGTCTGCCCTGTCATGACCAAAGAGGTCATTTATAAACATTCTGCCTGTCATGTTGCAGCTATGGAAGCTGCTCAAGAACTCTCTGCCTGTCCTGTCAGAGTCAAGTGGTCTGTCCATGTCTCTGCTCCGCCATGGCTCCCTGCTCTGCCTGCACCGCCATTTATTTCTGCTCTGCCTGCTCCACCATGGCTCCCTGCTCTGCCTGCTCCGCCATGGCTACCTGCTCTGCCGGCTCCGCCATGGCTCCATGCTCCTCTGGATCTTCTCCATGGTCCAGGGCCTCCAGGGCTCCATGGCCCTGGTCCTCCGTTGATCCACAGTCTGCCATTGCTCCACGGCCCAGGTCCTCCAGTGCTTCACTGTCTGCCACTGCTCCACGGCCCAGGTCCTCCAGTGTTTCACTGTCTGCCACTGCTCCACGGCCCAGGTCCTCCATTGTATCACTGTCTGCCACTGCACCATGGCCCATGGTCTTGCCCTCTGCTCCACAGCCCAGGCCCACCACTGTTCTGCGATTCTGACTCTGTTTCCCTGCATGGGCCTGGCCCTCCATCCCTCCCCCTGTTTCGCCTCCGCTCTACTACACTCCTGGACTTGGTGGGGTTTGGGTTTTGTTTGGGCGCCTGGAGCAGCCCTTAGAGGGGGGGGGACATGTAACGTGGGGTTTTGGTGTTTGTTTCATGTTCTTGTTTTCATGTCTTTTATTTTGTAATTTGATTTATGCTGTTAGTGTCAAGCTTCCCTTGCCCTCTTGTATTCCTGCTATTGGTTCCTCTGTTCAATGTGTCATGTTCTGATTGGTTGTCTTAGTCATGTGTCCTGTCTCTTATTGGTTGATTCTTGTCATGTGACCCTTAGTGTTTGATACAAATAGCCCTCATGTTCCCATTGTTCTTGGTCGTGTATTAATGTATGTACCTGTTGTCGGTGAGTCTAGTCTGTTCATGCTATGTCAAATCTGTTCAAGTCAAGTCTGTTCAAGTCAAGTCTTTGTTTGGATTATGTTTGGATCACTTTGTAAATAGACTACACATGGGTTCTTCAACTTGCCGTTCAGTGGACTATTCATTACAGCAGTTCAAAATGTTTTAAACGCAAACTGTTTTTAAATCCTTATTTTCTGGTTGTCACAACACTGATCAATCTCATGCTGTAAACATAACTCATATAATGAAACTCTGAATGAATCCAACAAGACTTTAAGTCAGTCTAGTAGCTGATGATTATGGCTATCAGAAATAGCCAACAGCACCTGACAGACCATAACAATTTTGCCATAACTAATGCATTCTAAAGGCACAGTTAAAGCAATCAAACAAAAACTAATGTTCAAAAGTCAAGGGTCAGGAGCACAACTAAAGCAAACACTCATCTCCACAATGGTAATGTCAAACGAAACAATAAAACATCATCATCTAAACCTCTGTTCATTCTCAATAAGATCTTCTGTAGACGTCTGGCAGAAATAAAGTCAGTCTGGTTAGTAATGAGTTAAGCTGGTAAAGCTGTTTGTTGAGTTGTTTAAATCTTCAGTTGATTTCATCTAAGGCTGTGGCTGAAGTCAGCTGTAGTTCTTGTGTTTGTCTTGTTTCTCTTTTCTTCAGTGATTCAGTGATTCTCTCTGTCAGGTGGACTATATTAGTAAACTGATGTATGGAATAGTGAATGAGGGTGTAAGGTGTGATTTGAAACACAGCCTCTGAGTTTCGACTTTGAACGCTGTTTATTCACAATATATAGCAGCAGGCTACTTTCTCGATAATGATGACAAATATTACCCAGAATCTCTTTTAATGGAAAACAGCATGTTACTGTCAAAATTTGGCCATTTTTTTACAGCAATTTTTAACAGTGTAGACCTGATATTTATCAAGGCCATCTTCACAGACAAATCAACAGAAGCCTCATTTTGATAAGTTGGAGGCACATATTCCAAATAACGCAGGTTATCAAAATTAATCCCCCTCTTCTTTGAGTGACGTCAAATAATTTTGAATCCCAATGACACCTCCCGACAAGGGGGAACAACCTCAAAAAGCTCAGAGTACCTTACATCCCAGAGTCGCGGTGAGAGATACTGGAACGCGGATACGAGGTCATCCACCACTGACCTTGCATGTCTGGCAAGACCAGCAGCGAAGGCACACGCACGTGCAGTCCTCAGTCTCACCAGCACACCTCCTCGCTTGCCCCGTCTCCTGCTATGTTTCCTTCAGTATCGGAAACAATCTGTGAGCCCGCACCAGTCCTCCGAGGCACACGCCGTGTACGGGGGGATCGCATGTCTTATAGCCACCCGAGTGCCAACTAGAAGCCACAACATCTGACTTTCTAAGACTTAGCAGGAACTCGCGCTCATACACGCGAAGCGAGCTGACTCGGTGCACGAGCAGTGATGAAAACAGGAGAAGAACAGGTAATAGGTAGGACACACACAACAGGCGGCAAGCCGAATTACACAGGCGCCATCTTTTTGGCCATCTCTTAAGCCTGTGTTATACTTTCCGAGTCCGCTAGGGTCCGCTATGGTATGCGTGACGTAAAAATCGTCATCGGAGAGTGTGCGCGGAGGCTCTGCGCGGACATCCGCGTGCCTCCCATTTTTGTCAGTAGGCTACAAAAGCACCAAATCCGTCCATAAAACAAGATAAAGACAGCCAGATGTGCAATAACTCTGGGAGATTGTTTGTTCACATGTTTGTTTACTGTTCAAGCCGATCTACTGCGCATGTATGGAACACGTCCGCGGAGCGGACCATCAGCGTATGCTTTCGGTAGTATAAATACAAGTAGTCCGCGTCCGGATTGCTCATGCGGAAAGTATAACACAGGCTTTATCTATACTTTGGGGACAAAATCATTCTGACATAAATATAAACACAATACAGATAATATAATATTTAAAGAAACAAATTGCTGTACACTACCATTCAAAAGATTGGAGCAAGTAAGATTAAAAAAAATATAAAAATTTACTTTTATTATTAAAAGTATTTAATAATATTTAAAAAAATATATATATTTAGCAAGGGTGCATTAAATTGATCAAGTGACAGTACCTTTTAAACTACTTTATATTGATCAGATCATTCTGAAAAAATAAAATGTATCATGGTTTCCACAAACAACTATAAGCAGCAAAAACTGTTTTCAAAACTGATGATAAGAAGATCCATTACTATAATTAAACACCTATATATCACACTATACAACATTAATAAATAAAACTGGACATTATAATATACATATTACAGGTATTATACACATTTTATCAAGCATACAAAATATTGTAGAGGTAAGGTAAATATTCCTTTGGTTCAGTATATAGTAATTATTGACAACAGAACTCTGTGGCATACCCTCATTTAGACAGCAGGGTAAAAGTGTTTGTAAATATATTCATTCATATAATTATCAGCTCTTTTCATCATCCTCATTGGCTATCACATGTCATGTGCTAAAGAATTAGCTGGCTATAATTTCTTATAATTAAGATTTCTTGATTGCAGTCTAGACCGGGCTTGACTTCAGCATGCTTTGTCAGCTCATTTTCCTGTTTAGCAGCTCTCTAAATCTCTCCATCTGCCTCATAGCCACACAAATCCTGCTGTCTCATAAGTGACACAGTCGTCTGCCAACAGTATCAGATTGGCAACTACACAAAACCCCAGATGAAGGCGTGTGGAAGCTTTGCCACACCCTTGGACCTTTTCATGGCTTAGAAAGCAGGAAAGGTTGTCTCTCTGCCAGAGCTTGTAGAAAAGAAAAGCTTCAAAAGCTTACCTTTTTTGTCGTAAATGCAGGGCAGATTTCGTCCTTACGTTTATGCCGTCTGGTGTAATCTAGGCCCTTTCTTTAAAAGAGTCGATTAGGGGCTCCCTTGCCAGATCCAAGATTAACTGGTTGATTTGACTGCAGCATATTAGAATGATGTTCTTAATGGTTCATTAATATGTCTCTATGAAATTCTGACAGTGTGGATGACTGTGCATTTCTATACACTCAGAGATTGCATGTCTTGTAATGCATGCTGCAAAAGAGGCACAAACAAATTATCACTACATCCTCTACCCTTTATCTCTCTGCCCCATGTGTCCTTTTTCTGTGCCCTTGTCTTCCTCTCTCACCATCCTTCCTTCTCCCTGTATGTCTCGGGACGAGGGTCTATTGATCGTGGAAGTGTGTGACTGTAATAAACTTTGACAGCTCACCATGCAGGCTTTCACTGAGCTGGGAGGAGAGAGTCATGCGGCCAATCCATGGGGCAGAAGATCACGCCAGCAAAGTCCAAACCATCCTTCATGCATGGGTGCCCAACCTCCACGCAGTCTAACTATACTGCAGAATGCATACTCTGATATCACCCAAACTGGGCTATGAGTAGGTGACTATTACATAGTACAGATATAACAAGTCCTATGTTTAATGTCTCTGATATATATTACTTTGATTTGATGGATAATCAAAGATAGAAGCTTTAGAATATGATCTACAAAGCTGCATTCGTTTTCTTAGCTACACTCTTTGAGTACTTGAAGTACTTCTGTATGCCATGTGTATACTGATGTTTTTAGAGATATTTTAAATTTATTGTATCGGTTGAAATTAGATAGTTATGTGTACAATTTAGATTACTGATGTCATCTAACATCTAACACCTAACACACTTAGAATTGATTGTTACATGAACGCATGAATAAATTGACACTTCTGTTAAAATGATAGTTCACCCAAAAAATAAAAAAATTCCTCATATCGTTCCAAACCTGTATGAGTTTCTTTCTCATGTTGAACATACAAGAAGGTTTTTTGAAGAATGCTGGTAATCAAACAGTTGATGGTCCCCATTGACTTCCATAGTATTTCTTTCCTTACTATGGAAGTCAGTGGGGACCAACAACTGGTTGGTTCTTCAAAATTCTTTTTTCAAAATATTTTGTGCATAAGAAAGAAAGAAACTTAATACATGTTTGGAATGACATGAGGATGAGTAAATGATGACAACATTTTCATTTTTGGTTGAACTATTCCTTTAAATATAATGTTTATATGTGCATATCTCAAAAATAATGTTTGTTCTTCATACTGTACATTATAATTTCGCAATTCCTCGATTGACACTACTGTTTAAAAGTTTGGGAAAGACCATTTTTTAAATTAATTATTAATTTTATTTAGCAATGATGTGTTCATTAAAAGTGACAGTAAAACATTTGTAGTGTTTCCAAAAATTTCCATTTCTAATAAATGCTGTTCTTATGAACCTTCTATTTACCAGTTTTGTCATCACAGGAATAAATTAAATTTTAAAATGCATTATAATCATAAATACTTAAAAAATATATATATATAAAACAGCCAAACTGTGATAATATTTCACAATATTACTGTTTTTACTATATTAAAAAAAAATGCTGCTTTGGTGAGCATAAGAGACTTCTTTCAAAAACATTAAAATATCTTACTGACCCCAAACTTTTAAACAGTAGAGTATTTTAATTGATGTAATTTATTTTTGGCATTTTTGTCTTTATTTTGATAGGACATTTGGTTGACAGGAAGTGAAGGCGGGCAGGATAGGTTCACAAGCTGGGACTCGAACTCGGGACGCCCAAAGCACAGCGGTGCTATATGTTGGCACACTGCCCACCAGGCTATCGGTGCCAACAATTGATGATTTTTTAATTTTAAATCACATTTCTCATTATATTACCAAATATAACAATCAAATTATACATTTCCCTTTTCTTTGTTTTCATTTAGCCTTTGGTTAGCTTAATGCTTAGGCTGGTTGCTTAGCACAGAGCTAACTGCTGTTTTGACTAGCAAGAAAAGTGCTGTTCTTTCATCATGCACGAACCTTGACAACTTCCAGCACCTGTACTAACCAGCCAAACCTTGATACCTTAGTTTAAATACACCTTTTCGTGGTACAGGCTATATTCCCACTTCAGATGTGGCTTTTGTCCCCCCTCAAGCTCTAAGTAAAACTCCTCCTGTGTGTGTACACTGCGGTTGTCTTTACTATCATCAGAACATGCTTAAAATTCAGAGAGGTGGTGTTTAGCACTCTGTAGATTGCTCTTTTAAGGTTGTGTAAACTCTCTGGTTTGGCTTGGTACACCACACTCAGTGAGCACTTAGGAGGTGCACATAGTGAACCAGTATTGCACGAGTGTGCTTGCTGCTTTCAGCCAAGACTAATGAACTGACTTCTCTGAGTATGTTCATCAGCCTCCCTATAAACCCCCTAAACCCTGTTTCCCATCCATTAGCTCCATTCAGCGGCTAAATCATAATGATTTCCAAATGTGCTTTGTTTGAACACAGTCACGGGGTCTACCAGAGTTGATTAGGTACTGTGGTATACCGCAAAAAGACAAGACGTAATATTATTCAAGGAGAAGAAGTGAAGACTGGCTTTTAACCACAGTGGTCGAAAATGAACTACAGTGAGACCAAACCAATTGACTGAAAATTTATATTTTTTTGTTTTTAATTCATAGCGTACACTGTTTAATCAAATTAATCACAGTTATTCTTTGAATAATTATAGAATGGGCGGCTAGCAGGGAAGGGAAACAGGAAGGGAAGGAGCAGTGCTTTCACCACATCAAAGTCGTCTGACAGTAATTACTGTCTATGAAACAATAAATTATGAAACAGGATCTATCTACAATTTACTTTAATGTTCCTGCATGATGTAATTTGAAATGAAGACAGTAAAATGATTTTATTTTTTTGTTAGTGCAGACATCTTTGTATTGATCACAGTGAACTAATGCAGCAGTGCTGCCAAATTTGAGGGGAAATTAAATTAGTGCCAAATATATTATGTGGTCTGGTTTGAAATACATGCAGACTGAAGAAGAGGCCATTACATTTGAATTCAGTGATATATTTAAGCACATGTTCTCCATAGTTATTTACTGAATTATGTAGCTTATTTTATTCAAATTACTTGAAATACAAACATTAAAGGAATTTTAACTTATTGCATAATGTTGATGACCACAGACAATATGCCTCATCCCGGTTAGAGTACTATGTGCTTTGTACAGTGCCATTGTACAAAGAGTTTGAAGGCCATAGATCATATTTTTGTCAACATGAATTGATGTGTTTAACACATTTTACTTCTGTAATGAAATGAATTTCACAGTGGATATTCAATGAAAGCACATTTTAAAGGAATGGACTATGAAAGTGGATGTTACATGCCAGAACGGGACCGAATGCGAGTTTGCTAGATTTATATTGTTTATTACGTAAATATTGTATTTTTTTGATTTCTTGGTGACATTAAAGCACTTTCAAATATAGATAGATAGATAGATAGATAGATATAGATGTGCTGTAAAGTTGTCTATATAGTTATCATCAACTTATTTCCTGTGAATATTAACATTATGTTAACAGATTTGTGTTGGCAGGTACAGAACCTCGTCTTAAAGACATAACAGATGGCTTTTGTACTATTGTGGCTGGTTTTCTGCATCAAAACATTATGAATATATAGAAACAACAGGAAGCGACAACTCATTGATGGACAAATTGACATTTGTGGTTATGTTTGTGTCCAATTGTATTCTGTAGTCTGGCTCTTCTCTCTTGAGGGTTAAGACTCTGGGCGGCAGTGACCCTGTCATGTCTAATTCACACTCAGCTCTTGCCAAGTGGCATGACGGCAAGGACGGCTGGTCTCTGGGAAGGTTAGCTGGCTCAGTATTGCTGAGAATGGATATGGGAAGGAGGGAAACCACTGTAAGGGACGAATGGAATGGCACATTCAGTGTTCAACAGTCAGAAAAGGGCATTTCAGACACTCTAAACCGGCTCGTCTTGTCCAGGGGATGCAGTGGCTGTCCTCAAAATAGCATACTACTACACATACTAATTTTGCAGTATGTATAAAAACAGATGTCTTAAGGTGGTTTGTTAATCTTAGCTGGTTTAAAAAATCTTAACCAATCTAAGATGGTTTGCTAGTCATAGTTGATCTCTCAATCTGGCCAAGCTGGTCTTTAATTAGACAAAGCTGGACTAGCTGGAAGCTAGCTGACTAGTTAAAACTAGCTAACAATTTTAGGCATCATTTCGCTCTTTATAGTCTTCAGTGCCTCTATAGTTTTCAGTTGCTTGTTTGTCCACAAGTGTATTGCTTTGACATTTGCTGATATATCGATCTGTAATGTTCCTAATGTCTGAATGTATGTCGATTCTCCTCTCCCATAATGCACTACCAGCCCAAAAGTGGCTCAAATTACGTTTGGACTCTTTGTTGACTTTACTTAAAGCTTTAAGTAAAGCTGTGCTTTAGGCTATGCTGATGTCTTTATTTACATTTAGGACTGTTTATATCCAGTCTGTACCTTTCTTTCTCAGCAAAGGTCTAGACAGCCAAATCTTACACCGTTTCAGTAGCCATTTGGTCTGATGGCTTTGAAATTCATAATGACGTGCATTTCTAATTTGTGACCTCTCATTTGTATTATGCTTAAAGTTGTTGGAAGATTTTATCTACTGTGAAGAAATGTGGTCTTGTGTGTAGCTAAAATGGGCTGGTAAGCCTCGTTAATGTGAAAAGCAGTGTCTGTTAGGCCTGCAGGCACCCAATGAAGACCACAGAGTGATTCTTCACGAACTTGAATAAGCGCATAGAGAGATATTGCCTAACAGAGCTCATGTGGTAAATTTGTGGCTCACTTATCACTTCATCACTTAGTGAGATTCAAGCATAAGTTTCTGTATTTGTGGAATCTGAACACTGAGTCTGGAGACTGTGCATGGTGTCATGGGAAACTACAAGCTCTGATAAGATCAGTGGCAGCTACTGCCTTTCAAGTGTGGACAGATGTCAGTTATCGATGACAATGTATGTATTAAGATAAATTCAGCTTTATCAAAAGCTTTATCAGCTTTTTTTCAGCTAATCAACCAAGCTCAAAACTGTTGTATACAATATATACAAATGGTAATTTGCATGAAACAAGATTAAACTAAATCATTAAACTAAATCAACACTGTCAGTCAGTTTGTTATTGGCTGTTTGTGGCAAAGCCATTTATAAGCATGCCCAATCATCGTATAAAGAAGATACAAGATACAAAAATGCATTAATTGAAAGAGACTCCTTATAGACTTCCAGAGAAGCATACATACATATTTATTTGTTTGTTTAAATAATATATAAATAAAGAATATATTAAAAAATGATGTATTTCTGTAAAAATAATATATATAGAAAAATCCCCAGGCCCCTTGACCAATAAAAATGACCCGAGGATGATGGGTGAGAGAAAATCAATCGTAACTACCTTAGATCAATATTAATAATGGTGATGCTGTTGTCTGGCCCTGACCTAACAGAGACAAATGAGCAAAGACAAGGAATGGAAACAGAAGGAGGTTTGTTTTGAAGGGCCATCTCTTCACTTCAAGCCTTGCTGACCAGAAACTGAACAGATCAGGGTATCATGACATGTATATACACAATAAATATTAAGACAAATAAAGAAAAAAGTCAGCTTCAAGTGACTTGTATATTTAATTAAATTTTTTTATTTTAGGATTTTTAAAGACTATTGCCTGCTGAGATAATAAGCAGCGTAATGCTTTTTTTCTCCACTGGAGGTGAGCTTTGACCACTGGGACTTATTCACAGAGAGATTGATCTGTTTTAAGGACACTGTGTGCATGAATATATAAATATGAGAGAAAGTGTGTATTTTATGAGCTGTCTACTCACCATTTCACCATCAGCTTTCACTAAAGCAAGCACTTTTAACCAAAGTGAAGTTTAAGTTACAATTGATTTTATTTTCTTCACTTTAGGTTTACATGTGACATGAAATCAGCATCAACATTTTTCTTTTTCTTTTTAATTTCTGGTCTTATTGTGCAATGCTTGTTGTTCCAATATAAAACAATACTTTGTCTTCATTTTTATTAAAAGCAATAACTTGCTGTTCCTCTACAGCTATTAACATTTTCAGTAGATGTTACGAATTCTTCTTCTTTACAACCCCTCCCTTTGACATCATTCAATTCCTAATAAATCTAATCAAATCTTGCCCTATTTTTAACAGAACTACAGCAGGATGTGGAAGTAAGATGGGTTAATATTGTATAAAATTGTTTAGTAATGATTTATATACACATATACAGTATGTGAGTCTATTTATACTGTATATGTCTATTTATGACTACTTTAGTCATGCATGCAAAATTTTAGCTTTTTGTAGATTTCTGCCTTGCAACTTTACTATCATCCTAAAAAAGATCAAACAAGAAACATTTCAAAGTGAAAAGATTGCGCTAGCTTGGAATTATTGAGTGGAGAGACTTTGTGCTTCCAAATGAAGTTTCCCACTCAAAGCTGAACAGGAATGATTAGTCACCACTAGGTAATTAATCCCTTGTGTCTGGGCCCAGATGGATCCCAACCTCTCATTGTTTGTTTTGATATTATGCTTCAAGAAGTAGTGTGATCTCCTCCCTATGCGAGGCATATGTTATTGGTTTTTGTGAATCATTGGACTTATATTTGTCACCTACTTCATATGCGAAGAGGACGCAAGTTAGTTTCACGCCATTAATGAATGAAACTATATCAATGTGCCTGACTACTGAGAGGATTTACCACGTTTGATTGGGTATCACCATGATCCCTCTCCATATGCCCTCATAGACTTGCCCGAGTGGCAGTGGAAAGGGCCGGACATCCGAGAAGGCCTGATAGGGTTCCGCATTAGCTCTCTCAGGTGAGCTGCCCAATGGATCTGTTTACTGCCTGGGCAGCGACCACAGGGAAGTGATCCCCAGCTTTAAAGTTTGGCCCTGTATGAGGCTATGATTACTCGAAAAAGTGTGTGTGTGTGTGTGTGTGTGTGTGTGTGTGTGTGTGTGCGTGTGTTTGAGTGATAGGGTTCCGCATTAGCTCTCTCAGGTGAGCTGCCCAATGGATCTGTTTACTGCCTGGGCAGCGACCACAGGGAAGTGATCCCCAGCTTTAAAGTTTGGCCCCGTATGAGGCTATGATTACTCGCAAAAGTGTGTGTGTTTGAGTGTGTATGTTTTGGAGGGAAGCATTGTTCAACCCCCAGCTGGGGGTTCAAACAGAGGTCCCACAGCTGTGCATCTCTGGGGAGGTAAGGAGGGGCTTATGGGGAACCAGAGAGGATGCGGACATATGGACACACCAGCGTTCTAAGTCTAAGCAATTCAACAAGCTCAGTTTTCTCTCCACCTTTTTTTTTGTTTGTTTTTTTTTTTGTGCCGCAAAACAATTTTTTCCAGTTGCAAATGTCAGATCATATCTTAATTCAGAGCTCGTGTGTATGACCCCAGAGATCTGCAGATGTTTTTTTCTGGTGTTTTGATGTGATACTGTGTGGAATTAACATACGAGATGACATCATAACATCGTCTCTAGCATTCTGTTGCACTGAGGAAAGAGTAAAAGGAGGGAACATGAGCAGAGAGGAGGAAACCAAATCACACAGAAAACAAGCACAGTCTGGGATCATGATCTCAAGGTGGTTTTGAGTAGCAAAAGGGTTTAGACTTTTCCTCAAAAAGTGTGATTAAAGCTATGAAAGTTGAGGGTGACCTTGTGTTTTGCTCTATGTAGTCTCTTTCTGACTGCTGAGTGTTTGAAAAGGTCTCTCTGGACTGTGTATGCAATATATTGCTCAGGTTTGAAGAACATGCAGTGCATTCATCATCTTCATGTTCATCTTCAAGCTTGTGACGTCCGATTCCCAAATGAATGACTCTTGAGTCATTTATTTTTAATGAATCAAAGACAAACAGCATTGACGGGTGTGTGATTCCTGAGTGAATGATTCTTTTGAGCCGGTTCGTTTAATGAATCATAAACACAACATGACTGGTGTAGTCCGATTCTAGAATGAATGACTCTTCTGAGCCATTTCTTTTTAATGAATCAAGAATATACAGCATGATCAGTGTAGTCCGATTCTGTTCTTTTTAGTAAATCAAAAGCTTATAGCTTATACGTTACATTCTTATGGGATATTTAATACAAGTTAAGGCTAATTATTGGGTCATATTTATGTCACCAAATTTATAGATTTATTAAAATGTATTTATTCAAATATCATCATTAGGCTATGCAATTGTGTTTCTTTTTTCCAAACATTTCTTATAATTAATGGAACTGCTAAATAATACAAATCATTAAAGAAGTAGAATCGGAATCAGAACCATTAACGATTCTCATCCCTAATCTTCAAGCTGATTCTTACAATCTTATCATTACTGTTTTGCTTTAAGATCTTTAGATTAGATAATAATGTTGGACATGTGTATTTGACTTCTGCTTATTCTTGGGTTCTCTCGTTAGGATGTTCCAAGTAACCCGACACTGCATAAATATTTGTCCAACATAACCGTGTCCCTTCAGATCATAATAGCGCTGAAACCTGACAACATTCCCCCCCAGCGAAGTAATTCTACCCAAGCTTGCATGGCCATTATTGATGGCCAAGTAAGTGTTACTGTTACAAACCAATTACTCAGTCATTCAACTTTGATGAGGGACTCTACAAATAAGCCGAGATGCTTATCGCTTTCCAACTCTCACTTTCACCGACACCGGCCCTTCCTGTGGCTCACTTTTTCTCTCTTTCCTATTAAGTAGGAGAAAATGACAGCTGGCAGTCACGACTTGTATCAAGGGAAAATTTCTGCCGGTTCAAGAAGTAAAGAAGTCAGGATGTGAGCAATGTGTCCCCACAATGACACTGAGAAATCTGGTGACCCGGTAAAGTGATCTAACGCCACAGAGGTAGGGGAAGGCGTTCACCACCTCTTCATGTGGCTAAACTCGTAAAAGATGGGAAGGTGTGTGTCAGCGTTGCAGTGAAGGACGGGGAACTTCCTTTCCAGTGTTTGCACATGTGAGTAAGAGGTGTGCATACATGAGGCAACAGTGGCAGACACCCTCAAGCTACACAAAACTAAAGTCTCACACGTCATATGTCTGGAATTTGTGACAGGTTGAGCATGGCGTTCTGTTTAATGAATATAAATGACCTTTAACCTGCATTTGTCATTGTGATTTGCATTTCAGATGCATCTGGAACTTGGTAATCACTTGAAGGTGCCCGCAAACGAGTTGTTTGTCCAGAAATGTTCTTTTAGTTCTCGTCAAGCTGACGGAGGCATTTGTGTTATTTAACATCTGATAAAAAAGGAAACAGGCGTTTCCTCAACAGGAAGGATGTGCCTGGTGAACGTTCCCTGTGATGTGTGAGAAAGGGGAACCAGGCCCACAGCCAAACGACGCCGGTAGCAGTTTAGCTAATGAGGTCGTGAGATTCATTCATGGAAGTGATGGTCATAACGAAAGATGTGGCCACATGCGATGCACGCTTGCTGCTCGATCCGGCGCGGTCAGGCTGAAGAAACCTGTTTGAATGGAGAGTCCGCTGCCACAATCGCTGTTTGGTCAAGGACTAATCCTATTCCATGTCAGTGCTAAAACTCTAGAGAGATCAACTTTGGTTCTTCAGGCAGAGTAACTCTTTTTGTAAACCGTGGGGAAGTTTCTCCTCTCTTTGAGGTTTCCTCATCTGTTCTCTCCAGGCGTTTTAACTCCAGTTCGACTCTCTTCTAGCGGGATTTGTGATAAAAGGCAAGTTTTCCTTGTAGTGCCGCATGTTCCCTAGAGAATAGAGCAGGGAAGCTGTTGTGCATTAACTCAGTACTGAGGCAGAGCATCTGGGTGATGTTTATGGAGATTTATTAGTCTCCCCCAGGCCCTAATTGCCTCCTCCCCAGTGGGTAGTCCTGTTAAGGCCGATGATATCGTCAGCCCTCTTTGGGCCTGTTAACGGCTGGAGCAGGTGGACCAACGTATTGTTTACGTCTGTAGGTTATGGAGACAAATGGTGCCCCCGGACTCCTTTTGGCCTGGAGGACACACGCATATCAGAGGGAAACTTCCCTCTTGGGTCATAAACCGAGCTGTTGCAACTCAACTTGGCCTTCGCGCTCATATTTGAGAGGCAGGAGCCACATCACGGCTCCCAAGTTGAGGAATGTAATTGAGTTTAATGTGAACAAGATGTCATTGTCTGTCTGATTCACAAGACAGTGGTGAGCGCTGTTGAGGAATACATGTATCAATGTTTCTTCTTTTTTTGGACGTTGTTACAGACTTTTTCGTTTTGAGCGATGCACTTCATAACTCATTTGGTTACTGGCATGACAAGGCCCAAAAAAGTTTTTCACTTCACAGTTTTCTGTGAAGACCACAGAAGGTGGAGCCACAAAATGATCAGAAAAAAATGCTTCAGGCAGGGAAAATTTCAGGGTAGAGAGAGAAAGAGAAAGAAAGTGAGTGTCCCAATCTGCCTGTCTTTCAAGGTTATTACAAATCATCTATCCAGGTTGGAAAACCCTTACTTTTTAGAAAACTGAATTTGATTTATGAAACACACTTTATTTATGTGTTGTTATTTATTTTGATATGAAAATGTTCTCCTATTCCAGAAGAATATGCAGAGAAAACTTGATTTGGGTTGATTGTTGTTTGAAAAATTGCTTTGTTTATTTGAGCATCCTGAGGAGCAGAGCAACACTGGCTCAACCAATGGCATGAGTTTGGGGCGGGGTTGTCTGCTTGGCTGACCAATGACAGACAGGAAGAATATTTGGGAAACGTGTTTGAAAACAGTTATTAGTGAGGCTAGTGACGCACAAATTAGATGCTTCACCTTAATTCTACATTTCTAGTTCAATTTGTGGTCTTGTTCTTTTCATCTTTTAATAGTATTTTCTTTTTATGTATTCTCTGTTGTTCATAACATTAAATATCAATGTCAATGATATCTTGGTGTGAAGGGTTTTTTAATGGTTTACATGGACTTTTTATAGTTTTGGCACTTTAGATTGGCTACACACTAAAAAAAAGGGGAAATATCCTTGAAACAAGATCAATTTGCTTGACAAGCAAAATGGTTTATTTTCAAAGAATCTCTCTTAAATATATGAATATTTTATCTTGTGCCACTGGCAGAGTTTTTTCATCTGTTTATGCTTAAAATAAGTGGAAAAAGTCTACCAGTGACAGTTACTTAGCCTTAATATCTTAAGCTGTTTTGCTTGATTCCCAGTGAACAAATCGTAAAACAAGACAAAAAAGCATATTGAGATTTTTTTAAAGTACATAAAGTAACTGTATCTACATTCTTTAGTATGATGTATGCACTTTCAACTCTATGTAGATAAAACATAATAATTTAAATAAATGATATCTATACAATGAAACCCAGTTTAGACTCCAGTATTATATCCGTATAAAGTAAAAACACATACTTAGCTTAGAGACCAACCCTAATATTTTATTCAATCATTTATTTATTCATGATAGAATAATATCATCTGTCTGTTAACATCATGTTTACCTTGGTAGACTTTCATATTTCGAATATGGTTACAGTCATAACCAAAAAAAAAAAAAAAAAGAGAGAGAGAGAATAGCATAAGGTATGGAAGCCCTAAAAGAAATGGAGACATTTCTATGTGTGGGAGGCAGGCGGCTGGTGACAGGCTCATGATTTTTGCAGAGGAACATGACTTCAGAAGGCCTGTCTGATGAGTCTGAGACAGGCCTGTCAGAGAGAGTGTAAGTGCACTAATGACTGCGAGCAGCCTCGCCACTCAGGGCATGAATATTGGATATATACAGTGGGTACGGAAAGTATTCAGACCCCCTTAAATTTTTCACTCTTTGTTATATTTATTTTCTCTTCTCCCATCAGATGCTTAGTCCCAGATCTGCATGTACCGAGAGGACCGTCACAGAAAATCAGTGACCAAAGTCAGCGAGGCACAGGCCTGACGAATATCTCAAGGACCTTAAATTTACCAGACACTCGGGATTTCATGTTTTTGTGAAGGGGATAGATTTAGATCCAGTCATTGAAATGCCTTATGATGACAGGAAGAGGCTACAGAAATAAATGATTAAAGACACTGTGCTTGAGGTTGATGTCAGATTTATGTTTTTGTTTTTTTTGACACTTTCGTCTGTGTGACATCAAAATTGAACCAAATTAGTTTTAGTTTGTGTATTGCACATGATTAATTGGTGCATGTTATGCAAAATAAATAAATAAATAAATAAAATATTTATATATGTATTTTTTTTTTGCCATGTTTTATCAAAATGTAATAACCACCAGCCCATATGGCAAAAATTATGTAGCTATATTATAATTTACAAAAAATAATTTATTTAAGATTTTTTTTAAATATTTAAATATGCAAAAAATGACAGAAAATATGTTGCAAATATATATTTAAAATGTAGTTTTTACAAGTTATATATATGTATTTATATAGATAGATAGATAGATAGATAGATAAGAAAATTAAGTATATTTGTTGTCAAGAATATTTAGTTATATTTGTCTGAAATACATCACATTGTGGAAGTAAAGTCTGTTTTAAATTCTGTTTTGTGTTGACTTTAAATTCACAACAGTGAGTCAAAAGCATAAGGGCATGTGGAGGAGTCTGTAGGTGGACCAGACATGTGGGTGGCAGATGTTTAGGGGCCAGTCTGAGGGTTATATCTGGGTGAACCAGGTATGACTCACACAGACACACAGTCATTTCACACCAGTAACAGGTACGAGCAAAACACTTAGAGGCAGTCAGATTAAGTAACACTGTGTTATTGTAGGACTTTTCTGTGCTTCCAGAACCAGGGGACAAACAGAGTGTGGAAAGAGTTTGCAACGCACCATGTGTCTTTGTGCAACACTGATGCAAATCTATTTTTGTTACAGCTCCCTGTTTTGCCCCTTGTAACTTGTTTTAAATCTGTTAGACGGACCAAATCGAATATTGAAATGAGTTCCAAGCCCCATCTGCCCAGCTTGTGCTTCTGCATGTGATCTGAGGCAGATAAGAGCGTCTGTTCCTGTTTCCTATTGAATACACAAACCTGAAGATCAATTTACTAAATGCTAATTTTCCATTGTAGGCCTTTCTGGCAAGTGAGTTTTTTAAAGCCAATACTGATTAAAAATAAGCACTATACAGTCTTTCTTTCTTTCTTTCTTTCTTTCGTAGGGATTTCTAGTAAGTGAATTTTTTTCTTTTTTTCTTTCTACTTTGCATTATTCTAATTTTATGTTATTAGGAATTATATAATCGACATAATTTTAATGAAAAGTTTAATTGAAAGTCTGAAACAGTTAAAAACAAATCACTAGAAACTAAAATGCTACAAGTGGATTTAAGCATCAATTATAAACCATAATTAATCACGCATGACACCAGTATAATTAATCACTTAAACCTAAAATGAATCATTTTAAAAGTCTATTTATGCTTTACACCATTATAGTGAATCCAGTATAAATTATGAAAGAATCATTTTGAGATTTTACAGTGTTTTTAACAGTATTATTAAATTATTGTTGTTTTTAAAGATTAACTTCACTTGAGTGTCAGATGATGGCAAGGGTAGTTTTCTTATTCATTTTTTGTCACAACTTTTTGTTTAAAATCTTAAAACTTTATTTTTATCTCCAGGTTTCAATGGAAAAAAAGTCCTGGATTTTCAATGCGTTTTCAGACTTTGTTCTCCACTATGTATATATATATATATGAAGATACCCATATTTCTGTAGGCTTCTGTGGCATTTCTACTATGTATGCTTTGTAAATCCACACTGTATTGAACAGCAAGGAGCAGTTATACAGTTACAGAAAAGATCCTTAGTCATGAATGCATCGAGTTTGTGTCTGGGAGCTGAGTGGGGACCGACTTTCTACAATAATCAGGCTGTCATGTTGTCACCAGGCTGTGACATCTGTATTGACTGTGATAGCGCTGAGCTCTGCTTCTAGTTCATTCTCTTTAGCACCTGTCACTTTCCATGCACTCCATCACATCTGCTGTGATAAATTCACTCCTTTTTTGTGTCCCAAAGGCAGTTGCTCTAATTTATTTTCTCTCTTGGTCTCCTAGATGGGGTTCGGTGTGTTCAGAGGCGTAT